>NC_139401.1:3997500-4265000 GCF_054392235.1 Sus scrofa | reverse complement strand
AAAGCTGAACCTGAAACAAGCAGACGCTGGCCTTGATTCCAGAAGGAACTTCATGCATGAAGGGAGGCTCATCTTTATCCAATGGGACCCTGATCTGAAGCCCCTACTATCACAGTAACACAAACGCTCTCTGGATGAGATCTTTCAAAGACTACCACTCTCCATCCAGACAGCATCCTAGAATCCATCCAGCAAAGAAAAAAAAAAGGAGCCTGGTATCAAAACCACTCATGGAATGAAGCTTTTGTGCTAGGTTGATCAACACCAAAAAATGGTCTGGGAGGGAATAAAACTATTGTGACTACCACCATGTTGCTTTGGGATTTCATTCCAGGTTGAGCCAAAAAGTTCCCCATGGAGTCAGGCAAATGGGATGTTACGGCTGGTTTAAAATAGGTATGACCTCAAAGTGGAGAGTTCAGGTTGATTTGGGGGCAGCATGAGGACGAGAGCCCGGGAGGCAGCCTCTCAGGTGCTCTGAGAAACTGCGCCAAAGAGACAGAGGAAAAATCAGTATATAAGTCATTTTGGTGACGGTGGAGGTCCCTGCCACCAAGTACTCATTGTGCAGAAGGTCACTGCTGGTCTCTTGAAGGTCACTGCTAGTCACGAGGAGCAGACATCACCAGGAAGGATGTTAGTGCTTTTCTAGACACGAGCAGATGCAAGAAGTGGGCTCCTAAAATCTCCTGAAACTCTCGAACCATCTGAAGCTCTGTTCTGCTGGTTTTCCCAGAGCACAGAGCGCCCCACTCCTGATCCCCACCCTGAGCTCCTTTCAAGGGGTGTTGAGGGTCTGCAGCTGCAATGGCTCAGGAGTCAATCTGTGTAGAGGCAGATGGCACGTGCCCATCTCGAGCTGACACTCCCATCTTCCACACGCTGGGCGTCATGACCAAGGGGGTCACGGTGTTTGGAGGAGATGTGGCTTTTGGGGACACATGGGAAATGCATCACAAAAGCAGCTCTCACAGTAGAAAAGGGGGGGTTCCTGCATCATGAGACAAAGGCACCTGGAAGGACATCTCCCAGCAGCTTGATCACAGAAGGCAAGGATGGCTAGACCACCACCCAAAGAATGTTCAGAAGAGACCCAGATAAAAGCTTTGGGAGAACATTCTAGAAGAAGAGAGATCTTTTTCCAAGCAGTAAGAGCCACATGGTCATTGACCTAGAGACTAGAGACAAGCACACCTGGGAGCTCGGTGAGTCGGACCTCTGAAGACTAGCATGACACGTAGGCACACAGGCATCAAAGTCTACCCTGCAAAAGCTGCCAAAGACCCTATAAAAAGTATGAGCTATTTTGACAGCCATACAGAGCTTCCTCAAGCAAAGAGGTCATAATCAGAATTGTGCCTGTGTGACCTGGAAATGGGCATTTCCCTGGAGCCCCCAGAAGCTGGAAGAGGCAGGAAGGACCCTCCCCTGCAGCCTCTGGAGGGAGCCCGGCCCTGGGACCCCTTGACCTCAGACACCTGGTCTCGGAGAAGGTGAATTCCTGTTTCTCAGCCACCCAGTCTGAGAAAAGTTGTTACAGCAGCTCAAGCCAACTCACGCAATAGCTACTGTCTAGCATAGGGAACGATATTCAACATCTTAAATAACGTATAATGGGAAAGCATTTGAAAATACGTCTATCTGTATGACAATCCACGTGCACCTGAAACTAACACAACGTTGTAAATCAACTAGACTTCAGCACAAATTTTTTTAGAGGTTTTCTGGGGGTTTTTTTCCTTTTTTTTTTTTGTCTTTTTAGGGCTGCCCCCATGGCATATGGAGATTCCCAAGCTAGGGGTCGAATCAGAGCTGTAGCTGCTGGCCTACACCACAGCCACCACATTGCCAGATTCAACTTGCGTCTGTGACCTGCACCATAGCTCACAGCAACACTGGATGCTCAACCCAGGGAGCAAGGCCTGGGATCGAACCTGTGTCCTCATGGATGCTAGTCAGATTCGTTTCCATTGCACCACGACAGGAACTCCACCAATTTTTTAAAAAAGAGACAACATAGGAACATGCCAAGAATATAATATCATCAGCTAAATTTTTTTTTTTTTTTTTTTTGCTATTTCTTTGGGCCGCTCCCTCGGCATATGGAGGTTCCCAGGCTAGGAGTTGAATCGGAGCTGTAGCCGCCAGCCCACGCCAGAGCCACAGCAACGCCAGATCCGAGCCATGTCTGCAACCTACACCACAGCTCACGGCAACGCCGGATCGTTAACCCACTGAGCAAGGGCAGGGACCGAACCCGCAACCTCATGGTTCCTAGTCAGATTCGTTAACCACTGCACCACGACGGGAACTCCTACATTTTAAAGCTCTGACTGTGTAGGCACCTGACTCCAAATACAGTTTCTTCATCAGAAGACCCTGGAAATTCTATTTAACATACAAATGCCTACAACCTTCTCAGGGAGAATTAAACGGGAAACCAGGGGCACGCAGTGATGAAGCCCATGGCATCCGCATTTCTCAGGCTTTAACCTTCAATATTCCCAACATACTGACCCCCGGAGCCCTGGGGGCCCAGGTCATGAATGCAGCTGAGCTGGAAAACGATGCTGCCATCAGAAAGAACAGAGTTATCATCACCGCAAAGGAAACCACCCCAGGAACCCCCTTAAAGGGCACCCTCTCTTCCCCTCTTCCTCTCCCTACCTCATCGCGGACGACGGAGGTCCGCTCACGCTCGGAACAGCCGTTGAGGGGTGCCCACCGCTACCCAAACCCTTTAGGGTGAGCAAAACCTTTCAAGACCAGGCAAAGCATGCGGGAAGTTAGGATGAGGGAGCTCACACATTGCGCTTTCTCAAGGTCAGGTTTTAGAGAAAGAGAGCAAAAGGAAAACAAGCATCGCCACCTACTCCCAACGCCCCCTCAGTTGACACAAACGCTGGCATCCCCACCGCCAAATGGCCCGCAGATATTTCCTCTGGTTCTTAATAGCTTTAACGTGGCTTCGTACATCAGAGGACAGCAAGCAGGGAATTGGAAGCTTCCATCCTGCCCTGCCTGATGCCGAGGGAAGGAAAGGATTTTATCTCACAGCTTCTCTGCAAAAGTTCAGGTGGGGGTGATGAGGGCAACGGGATTTACTCTCCAGGGAGGCAGGGGTCAGGTGTCTGCTTGGTGCCGGGTTGTCAGGGATGGACAGAATCCATTGCCTCTACAAAGGGAGAGAGGGGTCCCTTCTCGGCCGATTTGGCCAGGCAAGGCTTGGTGAGCTCTGATGGATGCCAGGTGCCGCTTCGCTTAAGCGGCTAAGCCGCATGAAGCCAAGTGAACTGAAAACAGGGACAGGGTAAGTGTTCACAGCAGCATCTCTGAGTGTCCCCAAGAAGGAGGAACAGCTCAAGGGGCCAGGAGTGGGCCAATGGGAGTATTTTCACGACTTCGCAGCTTATCCAATATATACACACAATGACACTCTTATCAAGTAATATTTTAGTCCCTGTCCCTTAGATGAAAAGGGAACATAAGCCAGGACACACTTATGGTGACCAAAGGGGACAGGTGGGGGTACGGATGGACTGGGGGTGTGGGACTGGCACATGCACTCTGAGGTCTATGGAATGACCAGCCAAAGGGCACCTGCTGTCTAGCACAGGGAACTCTATCCAGTATTCTAGGATAACCGATGCAGGAAAAGAATCTGAGAGAAAATGGATGTGTGTGTCTATGTATGCTGAGGTCACTCTGCTGTCCACCAGAAATAATCACAACTTTGTAAATGAACTCTACGTCAACAAAAGTTAAAAAATAATGGAGTCTCTGTATAACTGAATCACTCTGTTGTACTAAAGAAATGATCTTACCAATAAAAGTTAACTGTACATCAGAAAAACTTTTAAAAATGAAGAGACCTGTGAACTCCAAGGTTCACAGAAGCACCAATCACAATAACCAAGGCATGGAAACAACCTAAGTGTCCACTGACAGAGGACTGGATGCAGAAGATGTGGTATATATACACAGTGGAATACTACTCAGCCATAAAAAATAAAATAATGCCATTGGCAGCAACGTGCATGGACCTAGAGATTATCATACGGAGGTCAGAAAGAGAAACAATGTATAGTATCACTTATATGTAGAATCTAAGAGATACAAATGAACTTATTAACAGAACAAAAACAGACTCAGGGACTTTGAAAACAAAGTCATAGTGCCCCAAAGGAAGGGGACAGGTTGGGGAAGGGAGGGACTGGGGCTTTGGGATTGGCACAATGAAGTATGCCCAAATGACTGGCCAATGCAGACCTGCTGTCGAGCACAGAGAACTCTGCTCACTATTCTGTGATCATCTCTACGCAAAAAGAATCTGAAAGAGAATGGATATGTGGACACGGATCACTGCATCACTTTGTGGTCCAGCAGAAAGGATAACATAGGGAATCAACTCTACTTCAATAAAGCTTTAAAAAGAGAGATTCCAGATACGGGGAGTAGCCGAAGGAAAGCAAAACAACTGGGAATTAAAGTCACACATGCTAAAAGCAAACAGCTATTTATTTATTGAGCACTTACTATGTTTCCTTTACAAAAAGTATCTTATGGAGCTTTGGGGGCAGAACCCATGCAAAACCTTAGAAGCCAGAATCTAGGTTCCAGCTCTGCAAACATCAAACTGACAAGGTCATCACCTTTTCACTTGGAGGAGGAGATTCTGCCCCCCAGAATGGGGTCACTGAATTCGTGTGAAGAATCATTTAAATTTCTTTTTTCCGCGGGGGGGGGGGGTGCATCCTACAGCGGCTCCCTCACCAATAAAAAGGAGTGGAGCAGTGACACAGGCTACAACCGGGATAAACCTTGAAAACACGACGCTCGGTGAAAAAGCCAGACAAGAAAAAAAAATGCATACTGCATGGTTCCGTTTATATGAAACATCTTGAAGAGACAGATCCACAGAGACAGAAAGTATTTGTGTGTTTGGCAGTCTGTGGGAGAGGGAGGCGTGTAGGGTGACTGCTTGATGGGTGTAGGTCCTGTTTGGGAATGACGAAGGTATTTTGGTACTGGATGGGGTGCTAATTGCACAACATTGTCAGAGCACTAAATTGCAAGTCTCAATGCTTAATGAAATGCCCTTGGCGGTTCACCTCGTGAAAAGCAAAAAATAAAATAACAAAGACTCAATTCTATCCCCAAGTTGCTAACCTTTCTTTCCGCTCCAAATACCTGTGATGTTGTAACGTTCCACCCCTGATTGCCACTGACCTACCTACATTCACTTCTGTGTGCAACCTCAAAGAAGATCGGAAGGAAAGTACGAAGCTGAAAATCTACAAGGGACAGAAAGAGGCAGATGCCCCAGGAGGATGCCACTGGGAAGCCCGGCCTCTCAGGGTATACGTTCTGGGACCAGAACCATCGTGGTCCCCTGGGAGCAGGTTGAAGATGCAGAAGCTCCGGTTCCACCTCAGACCTGCTCATGTAGAGACTGCCTTTTAACCAGATCTGCTGCTGATACCAAGTGCACTAACAGGTGTGTACTGTTATTCTAAGTGTATTTGGTTTACAAGCCCTGGTAAGGATCCCCAAGAAATCTGCTCACACATAGAGGCAATTCATCCCTTTGTGATCATTCTGGGTTCTACCTGAATTCCTTCAGCACCTCCTTCTATCACTTTAACAATGGAAACACGCTTTTTGAAGATGAATGTCGCTCTTGCAATACGGAAAGCCTCTCATCACCGCTAAGGGGACTCCAACCAGAGTGAAAATAAAATGTTGACCCTTCTTCATAATAAATGTGTATGTCGTTCACAGCAGAGATATTCTAAGCCATCTCATGAGATTTCCCCTGAAGGAAGGTAGACAAACCGTATCCTCACATCCAGAATAAGTCTTTTTTTTTTTTTTAATCCTATTAACTTGTCTCCACCGTTATTTTGTTTGTTTGTTGTTTTTTTTTTAAGGGCTGCACCTGTGGCATATGGGAGTTTCCAGGCTAGGGGTCAAATTGGAGTTGCAGCTGCCAGTCTACACCACAGCCCTCACCCACTGAGCGAGACCAGGGATCGAACCTGCATCCTCATGAATCCTAGTTGGGATTGTTAACCACTAAGCCATGAAGGGAACTCCCTCTCCACCTTTTTCTTAAGGTCATTCATTCACAACCATCTTTTTAATTCAGAGAATCATTCAGGTTGAGTTTGACATGATGCCCCAAATAATGCCTTTCTTGTTGGCTTTCCCCCTGCATCCTGAAAAATGTGCTTTAACATTTGCTGGAGGATGAAAATAATTCATAAGCTTTACATCCCATGGCCCCAGGCTCACGCGAAAACAGCAAAACCAGAAACGTCTTCCAATCTTTCCAGTTAAAGAATATGTTCCACTAGACCCCTCGGAAAGGATGACATTATAAAGAACCAGAAAGGCAAAAGCCTCTTGTTCCATGCTTTGGAATTAACACTGAGGTTTGGCATGGTCCAGTTTCTCACACAACTTGAGCAAAAAATGAAAACCTCTGGAAAATGGCAAAAGTAGTGAGAAAAAAAGAATGAGATGCTGATGCTCGAACCAAAAATGAATCACACCCCATCTTTTTTTTTTTTTTTTTTGGCTTTGAGGGCTGCACCTGAGGTATATGGAGGTTCTCAGGCTAGGGGGTGAATTAGAGCCGAAGCTGCCAGCCTGTGCCACAGCCACGTTAACGCAGGATCTGAGCCGCATCTGTGGCCTACACCACAGCTCCTTAACCCACTGAGCGAGGCCAGGGATTGAACCCAAACCTCATGAATACCCGTCAGGTTCGTAACTCACTGAGCCACAACAGAAACTCACTAAGTAACTTTATTCTGAGGTCATAGGTTGAACAGAGGCAGCTGGCTGCTTTTCTTTGCAAACCATGCCTGAGGTTTGCATAGTTTCCTTTTCCAAATATACACTTTTAAATCTGAATTTCGGGGGGAAAAAAAAAAGTTCTTTTTTTTGTTCTTGCCGGTGTCTCACTGAATTCACTGTGCCATGTCAAAGAGTGAGTTTTTCAGCTATCTGTTCTTTGAAATGCATTATATTCTGCCATGTGGCTGAATCTTATAAAGGCACACAAAGCAATTGTTTGGTCTCTATTGCACCTCCATTCTTTTTTGCTTTGTTAGGCGATTTTCAAGTGCACGAAACAGACTAGCGAAAATAACGAAACAGAAGCAAACCTGCAGACAGAACAAGCTAGTGACAGAGTTCCTGTCATGGTGCAGCAGAAACGAATCCAACTAGCACTCCTGAGGTTGCAGGTTCAATCCCTGGCCTCAGTCAGTGGGTTAAGGATCCTGCATTGTTGTGGCTGTGGTGGAGGTTGGCAGCTACAGCTCTGATTCGACCCCTAGCCTGGGAACCTCCATATGCTGCGAGCGCATCCCTAAAACGCCAATGACAAACAAGCAACCAAACAAGAGGGAAGGGGGAGGGGATGAAGAAGCACAAACTATTTGATACAAAATAAGCTACAAGGATAGAGCATACAACCTGACTACAGCCAATATTTTAACAACTACTACAGAAGTAGTTTTAAAAGTTGTGAATCACTATATTGCACACTGTAACTTACCTACTATTGTACCCACGATCCAACAAAAACAAAATGTCCAAAAACAGTAAAACAAAAACAAACGAACGTGTCATTGCATTCATTTACCTCCTCTTTCATGAAAAGGCACTACTAGAGAGAGGCAAGCATGCTCCTCGATTTTGTATTTTTACTTGGTTTACACTCTTTAGAATGCTACTTTGTATCTATTCACTATGTAATAGAGTACATATGAGTGCCTAATGTATAATCCACCATATATTCAAGTATTTTGTGCTTTTGGCTTTCTATAAATAGAATCAGTCTCTTTCTTTTAAAGCCTTTTATTGAGGTAGAGTTGATTTGCAACATCGGGTGTACAGCAAAGTGATTCAGTTATACATAGATATTCTTTTGCAGATTCTTCTCCATTATAGGTTTACGACAAGATGTTCTGTAGGTGGTATACAACTGACCTCTCCTTTGGGTGAGACTTCCAAAGATGCAGCCATGCTTTCAGGCAGCAGGAAATCTCTCGTGTATAATCCTCTCTAGCACAGTCTATATCATGTCTATACAAAAATTTTGTCCATCCTGCCATCCATGGATACTTGGATTATTCCTATTCCTTTGTTACTGCAGACAGAGCTATTGGGAAAATTCTCGTGTTTGTCTCCCTAAGCAATCAGGATGCCTGGATTACAGATGCCCTCTTTCAGCTGACCAGAGAGTGTCCAATTGGTTTCCAAAATGGATGATTCAGGAGTTCCCACTGTGGCTTAGGGGAAACAAAAACAACTAGGATCCAAGAGGATGCAGGTTTGATCCCTGGCCTTGCTCATTGGGTTAGGGGTCTGGCATTGCCATGAGCTGCAGTGTAGGTCAAAGACGAGGCTCAGATCCTGCATTGCTGTGGCATAGGCCAGTGGTAGCTGCCACTCTGATTTGACCCCTAGCCTGGGAACTTCCATAGGCCACAAGTTCGGCCCTAAAAAGCTAAAGAAAAAAAAAGAATAAGTTACTTAAAGCAATGTTTTTTTTATTCTTCTAGCAGTCAGTGGGTTGGGTTGGGTTCAGATGGATGGCTCTCCTGCTGTTTCACCGGGTTCCTTCGGAGCCTGCAAACATCTGCCTGCCTCAGGGGACAGGACAATACCTATGCTTTCCTAAAGGACTCAGATTCCGGAGAGCACAAGAGGGAGCTGCAAGGCTCCTTAAGCCTCAATTCAGGGCTCCCACCTAGATTTACAGGTGAAAATCTCTTGGTCACACTAAGCCCTGAGACAACACCAGATTCAAGGAGATAACGAAGTCAAATTCATCTCTCCATGGAAAGTCAAGTATATCTAGAGGAATCCAGTGGCGTTTCTGGCAAGGTTTTCCTCTTGAGGTTGCTGAAGGGCTGTTTAATTACCACGTGTTTACACATGAAGATATGCTAGGTAAAAAGACGTTATGAAATAGACAAAAATATAGGCGCTAAAGATGTAATATAGGTGGTGATAAAGATGGATAAAGGATAGATGACTGGTAACAGATAAAATAGAATAAGTTGATAGGCTCAATGATAAATGACAGATAAGACAGACGTGATACAGAGATGAGAAAAATGATAGACATGTGATACGCAAGTGAAAAAAGATGACTAATAATAAAATAGATGATAGAGAAATTGATGAGTTAAATGATGGATGGCAACCAATAAGACAGATGACAGCTACATAGCTGAGATAGATGGTAGACACGTGATCGACATGTGAAAGATGTGTGATCCACCATGACCCACGCATGACGCACATGTGAGAGACAATTGAATGAGGTGAAAGATATTAGATAAAATAGATGATGAACTGATAAGTTACAGGATGGAAAAACATGGTAAGATAGATGACAGATATACACATAGCTGAGATAGGTGACAGACACGTGAGGCTCACGTGATCAAAATGTGCTCAAAACATGAAATAAGTGATTGGTAATAGATAAAATAGTTGATAGATAAACTAATGAGCCAAATGATGGGTGACAATTGACAAGGTCACAGTCACACATAGAGATGACAGAGATGACAGCCACATGATCCACCACGGGATTGTCCTGTGATCTGCACGTGGTCCACATGTTAAACACTCCAGAAGTGCATGTTGCTAACAGATAAAGAAGATGAGGAGTGATAAATTTAAAGACAGATGACAGAGACAAAACTGAGGGCGATGGTGCACACATGAACGTCACATGATGCTCACGTGATCATGTGATCCTCACACACACACAGTCGATGACTGGCGATACAGAAAATAATAAATGGAGTGATACATTTAAATATAGACGATGTGTATGTGACTGTCCTGTGATCCACACCTGTTCCTTACGTGAACATCACTGATCCAAGCATGGACCTCATGTGAACCACATGTTATACAAACATCAAGTACAGGACTGATGATAAAAGACTCAAGAGGTAGAATGATTGTCACGTGATCCACATGTGATCCACGTATGCTCCTCATGTGATCCGCATGTGACCCATGAGTGATGGAAACGTAGTTATTTCCAGTAATTCACTGCAGTCAACAGTGTTGTGGAAAGGATGTATCTTTGCAACTATGTGCTGTTAGTTTTTGCACCTGTTCAATGGTTTCCCCAAAGTATAATTAAGGAGTCCAAAAAGGCAGGCATTGGTAGTTTGAAAAACTATCAGACTCATCCTCCAAAGAACCATAAGAACTGTAACAATGTATTTACACACAACATGTTGTGTGTGTGTCTGTGTGCAGTTGGCCCCAATCAATAAAAGAAATACAACTTTTAAAAATTTTACCATTATGGAGTTTTCATCGTGGCTCAGCCAAAACGAATCTGAAGACGCAGGTTCCATCCCTGGCCTTGCTCCGTGGGTTAAGGATCTGGCATGGCTGTGAGCTGTGGGGTAGGTCACAGAGGCAGCTCAGATCTGGCGTTGCTGGGGAAGCCAGTGGCTACAGCTCCTATTCGATCCCTCGCCTGTATATATCTCTCATCTACTCTTATCATGTTTTCCATCCTTTTATCAATTCATCATCTATTTTATCTAATATCTTTCACCTCCATTTGCAGCAGGTGCAGCCCCCCCCCCAAAAAAAATGGCCACTATGATAGCAAACCATGAGCAGGACTGACATTTAAGATTTTACACCTTATTCAACACATGAAAGGATGATAATTCCCAGTTTTCCAGCCTCGTTTAAACATTTCTTTTCCTCTATTAGAGGACTTTTCCAATAGTGTAATGATCAACCCCTTGCCAATCTCCTATTTTCCTGTTTTCTTCCAACCTGCAAAGGTTCGTTTTGGTTTTGTTTGCCTAAATCCAAATTTCACAAATTGCATGGCCTTTCTGTTGATGCCTTCTGTTTTCTTTGGTTTGAGGTTTGTCTCCCAGTATTTGCCAACCATGTCTCCATTTTTTTCACTGAGGTAAAATACATGCAAATCACATTTGCAGGTTCGACAATGTTTTAAGTGCACAACTCCACGGCATTCACTGCATTCAAGAGTCATCTTCCATCATAACCACCATTTCCAAAACTTTTTCAGGATCCCCAAGAATTAAGCTGTATTATCTCCTCCTCTTCTCCTGCCCCCAATCCCTAGACAGACCAGAGACCAAAGGACCAATACGGCACAGCTGCCTTGAAAGGAAACATCCAGAATAGCCAAATCCATAAAGACAGAATATAGATACGCCTTTTTTTAAAGACAGTAAACATACAGAATAGGTGGTCAACTCATAGCTACTTCAGTGCCTCTTAGGACATTTAACAGAATCGGTGATTATACGGGAAAGCAGAATCCAGTGACTCTACAGGAAAGAACAGGTCAAACCCAATTTATATCAAAATAGTACATTTAGAGAGAAGTATCAAGATGGTGCAACAGTACAAGGTGGAGTTCACCTTCTCCCACAAACACGTTAAAAAAAATCTTCCTGTAGGACGATTCACAGAGAACAGCTGCTGAACAAGGGCAGAAGGTTCACCTTCTCCCACAAACACGTTTAAAAAAAAATCTTCCTGTAGGACGATTCACAGAGAACAGCTACTGAATGTTGGCAAAGACCTGAAACCTCCAAAAAGGGCATGAAACCCTCCACAGACCTGGGTAGAACAAAAGGAAAAAAGAGAGAGAAAGGGATTCAAGGTGAGAAGAGCATTCTGGAGAGGGAGCGGTGAGAGGGAAAAGAAATCCACACCCTGGGAAGCCACCTAACCAACCGGGAGATCGGCCAAGACGGAGGGACCTCAGTGTCGCTGGGAAACGTGAAGCAGCTGGACGGAGATCAGCCAAGCAGAGTGAGCCGCAGGGAGCATCTGCACCACCGCCCGGGACACCACAGCCGGAGAAGCTCGGGTGGGGGCTGGGCGCTGAGACGCAGGCTCCGGAGGTCAGTCCTGGGGAGACGACGGGGGGTGGCGGTGTGGGGGCTACGGGGCGCTGTGCCACGGGCGGGGAGTGGAACACCACAGCTGAGGGAACCCCAGAGGAGGGCCAGCCCTGCCGGAGACACACAGTGCCACCGCTGGGGAGGGTGAGAGGGGGAGGGGAGGACGGCCATGGGAATCCCCCTGCACACGTGCACACCGAGGGCTCTCAGAGGGTGGGGCGCCTCTGGCACAGGCTACAGGTAACAAGAGGCCACATGCTCCACGTATGGGACAGCAGGCGCCTCTTGCGCAGGGTATGGTGGCCGGGCATTTCTTGTGTGGGCTAAGAGCAGCAGGGGGGTACGCTCTACAGGAGGCGGGGACACACCGCAGCAGTCATCTCAGAAACCAGAGGGAGGCGTGGCCTGCCACCACCAGAGTTCTGTGAATGGGCTCCACCTGTGCCCCAGTCTCCTCAGAAGTCGGCAAAGAAGGGCACTGCAGCCAAGCCCCACCCCTTGTTGCGCTCACTGCCCTGGAAACACACCCACCCTGCTTTGCCCCTGCCAAACGCTCAGGGCAGTGTCCAAGCATGCCTGATGACTGTCACTTCCCAGGGCCCTGCCTCACCTTCCCATGGGTCCTTGCCACTGTCAAGGCACCAGCAACCAGGTACTAGCTACTGGCCTTACCCACAGCCTCCATCTCCCTGGAGGCACACGCAGGACCCTAGAAATAAAAAGGAAGCCCTCACGAAATACAAACAGGGTGCTTTGCACATATAAATAGCCCTCCAAGACTACAGTATTTGATTTCCCTAAACGCACTGAATAAGAAAAATATAAGCAAATGAAGAAGCTCAGGCATCATTCCCAATGAAAAGAACAGGAAAATTCCCCTAAAGGAGCAAACACTGAAACAGACCTCTGCAGTCAGTCTAACAGGCACTGAGGTCAAAAAGAAGACAGTGAAAATACTGAAGGAATTAAGAGTGATTATGAAGGAATTAAGAGCAGATATGAATAGCAACGCAGATTCCTTTAGAAAGGAACTAGAGAATATGAGGGGGAGCCAAGAAAAATTAGAAAACTCATTTGCAGAGACACAAGCGGCGTTGAAGAGCAGAATGAATAATGCAGAGGAACGAATTAGTGATGTGGAAGATAGAATAACGGAAATCACCCAAGCAGGACAGCAGACAGAAAACCAAATGAAAAAACATGAAAGCAATATAAGACATCTATGGGATAATATAAAGCAGGGCAAGCTATGCATAATAGGGATTCCCGAAGAAGAGAAAGAACAGGGGATTGAAAATATGTGATGAAATTATGGCTGAAAGCTTTCCAAATCTAAAGGAAACAGGTATCAAGATACAGGAAGCAGAGATAGCCCCAAACAACCTGAACCACAACAGGCCCACACCCGGACATATTATAATAAAAATGGCAAAAGCTGGGGGAGTTCCTGTTGTGGCACAGCGGAAATGAATCCAACTAGTAACCAGGAGGTTGCAGGTTCGATCCCTGGCCTCTCTCAGTGGGTTAAGGATCCAGTGTTGCTGTGCACTGTCATGTAGGTCGTAGACATGGCTCAGATCCTGCCTGGCTGTGGCTGTGGTGTAGGCCAACAGCTGTAGCTCTGATTCGACCCCTAGCCTGGGAACCTCCATATGCCATGAGTGCAGCCCTAAAAAGAAAAAAAAATGGCAAACAAAAGAATTATAAGGGAGCCTCCATAAAGCCATCAGCTGACTTCTCTGCAGAAACACTACAGGCCAGAAGGGAGGGGCAAGATATATTCAAAGTTCTCAAAGGGAAAAATGTACAGCCTAGAATACTCTACCCCGAAAGAGTATCACTTAAAATAGAAGGAGAGGAGTTCCCATCATGGCGCAGCAGAAACGAATCCGACTAGGAACCATGAGGTTGCGGGTTCAATTCCTGGCCTCACTCAGTGAGTTAAGGATCCGGCGTTGCCGTGAACTGTGATGTAGGTCACAGATGCGGCTCGGATCTGGCATTGCTGTCGACGTGGTATAGGCCAGAGGCTACAGCTCCAATTAGACCCTAGCCTGGGAACCTCCATATACTGTGGGTGTGGCCCTAAAAAGAAAAGAGACCAAGAAAAAAAATAGGAGAAATAAAGAATTTCTACAACAAACAAAAACTAAAAGTCTACAGCCAAACTAAACCCATTCTAAAAGAAATAATGAAAGGGCTTCTCTAAATAAAAAATAAGTAAGAAGAAACAAGATGGAGGAGATCAAAATTGGAAAGCAATCTCTTAAATAAGACAGTTTACAGATCTAAAAAAAAACAAAAACAAAAAAACACCTACTGCAAAAACGATGATAAACCTAAGGAACAGGGAAAGGACAAACATGAAGATGTTTAAAAAAGGACTTCAAAATGATAAAATATGGGGATGGGAAGCAAGAAAATCTAGACTTTTTTTTAAGAATGTGTTTGAGCTTTTGACTATCAGACTAAAGCAAGCAAATATAGGAAGGGGTTAACGTACTTGAAAAACAGGGCAACCACAAATCAAAACCAAACATTACATTCACAAAAACTAAAAAGAAAAGGACACAAGCATAAAATAAAGGAAATCATCCAACCGGAAAAAAAAAAAAAAAAAGAACCAAGGGGAAACATAAAATCAACTGGAAAGCAAGGTTTAAAATGGCAATAAATACATATTTATTGATAATTACCTTAAATGTCAATGGACTGAATGCCCCAATCAAAAGACACAGAGTGGCAAATTGATTTAAAAAACAAGAGCATACAATATGCTGTCTACAACGGACTCATCTTAGGGCCAAGGACACATATAAATTGAAAGGGAAGGATGGGAAAAAATATTTCATGTGAATGGAAAATACAGGAGAGCAGGAGTTGCAATCCTCATATCAGACAAAATAGACTTTAAAACAAAGGTCATATAGAAAGACATAGAAGGACCCTATTTAATGATAAAAGGATCCATTCAAGAAAAAGATATTACAATTGTCAATATATATGCCCCTAATATAGGAGCTCCCAGATACCTACAACAAATACTAACAGACACAAAAGGAGAAATTGATGGGAATACACTCATAGTAGGAGACTTTATATCTCCCTACTCACATCAGTGGACAGATCCTCTAAACAATATCAGTAAGGCAACAGAGATCCTAAGTGACACAATAGAAAAGTTAGACTTAATTGACACTTTCAGAATATTACAGCCAAAAAAATCAGAATATACATTCTTTTCAATGCAACATTTTCAAGGATTAACTACATACTGGGGCACAAAACTAACCTTGACAAATTCAAGAGTACAGAAATTATTTCAAGTATCTTTTCTGACCACAGTGGTATGAAAGTAGAAATCAACCACAGGAAAAGAAATGAGAAAAAACTGACTACATGGGGACAATAACAACATGCTACTAAAAAACCAGTGAGTCAATGAGGAAACCATAATGGAAATCTGAAAAAACCTTAAGACAAATGATAATGAAGACACAACCATTCAAAACTGATGGGATGCTGCAAAAGCAGTGCTTACAGGGAAATTCATAGCAATACAGGACTTTGTCAAATACGAAGAAAATCTGAAATCAACAACTTACCACCTAAAAGAATTAGAAAAGAGAACAAACAAAACCCAAAGTCAGCAGAAGGAAGGAAATCACAAAGATCAGAGAAGAAATCAATAAAAAAGACATTCAAAAAGCAATAGAAAAAAACAAATAAAACCAAAATTGACAAACCTCTGGCCAGACTAACCAAGAGAAGAACTCAAACAAAATAAGAAATGAAAAAAGGAGAAATCTCAATGGATACTGCAGAAATACAAACAATCCAAAAAACCATAAGCTAATACTATGAACAATTATATGCCAACGAATTTGGCAACCTAGAAGAAATGGACAACTTTTGAGAAACATACAGCCCACCAAAACTGAATTGAAAAGAAATAGATCAGTTGAAAAGTCTGATCACTAGAAATGAAACTGAATACATAATGATGTTGATTGATTTGTGACTAAGGAGGTGAAAAGACTTATATGCTGAGAACTATAAAACATTAATCAAAGAAATGCAAGAAGATTCAAAGAAATGGAAAGACATTCCATGTTCCTGGATTGGAAAATTAATATTGTTAAAATAGCCATACTATCCAATGCAATCTACAGATTCAATGCAATCTCTATCAAATGACCCATGACATTTTTCACAGAACTAGAATGAACAATCCAAAAATTTATACAGAACAATAAAAGGCCCAGAATTGCCAAAGAAATCCTGAGGAGGAAAAAAAACAAGCAGGAGGCATAACCCCCTCCCCCCAAGACTTCAGACAATATTACAAACCTACAGTAATCAAGACAGTATGGTACTGGTACCAAAACAGACATACAGACCAATGGAATAGAACAGAGAAATCAGAAATAAACCCGGACACCTAATGCCAATTACTCTTTGACAAAGGAGGCAAGAACATAAAATTGGAAAAAGACATTCTCTTCAGCAAGCGACGCTGGGAAAACTGGAAAGCTACAAGTCAGTCAATGAAACTAGAACACACCCTCCCACCATACACAAAAGTAAACTCAAAATGGCTTAAAGACCTAAGACAAGACACCATCAAACTCCTAGAAGAGAACATAGGCAAAACATTCTCTGACATCAACCTCATGAATATTTTCTCAGGTCATTCTCCCAAGGCAACAGAAATAAAAACAAAAATAAACCAATGGGACCTAATCAAACTTAGAAGCTTTTGCACAGCAAAGGAAACCGTTAAAAAAAAAAAAAAAAGACAGCCTATGGAATGGGAGTAAATAGTTTCAAATGATGCAACCAACAAAGGCTTCATCTCTAAAATATATGAACAACTGATACAACTTGACAGCAAAAAAAAAAAAAAAAAAACCAACAAAAACAAAAAAACCCAACAACCCAATTGAAAAGGGGTCAGAAGACTGAATAGACATTTCTCCAAAGACATACAGATGGCCAACAGGCACATGAAAAAATGATCAACTCACAAATTATTAGAGAAATGCAAATCAAAACTACAATGAGTTACCGCCTCACACTGGGTCAGAATGGCCATCATTAACAAGTGACAAATAACAAATGCTGGAGGGGGTGTGGAGAAAAGGGAACCCTCCTTCACTGTTGGTGGGAATGTCAACTGGTACAACCACTATGAAAAACAGTATGGAGGTACCTCAGAAAACTAAATATAGAACTACTATCAGACCCAGCAACCCCACTCTTGGGCATATATCCAAACAAAACTTTCATTGAAAAAGATACATGTACCCGCATGTTCACTGCAGCACTATTCACAACAGCCAAGACATGGAAACAACCCAAATGTCCATCGACAGACAATTGGATTAGGAGGATGTGGTATATATACACAATGGAATACTACTCAGCCATAAAAAGAATGACATAATGCCATTTGCAGCAACATGGATGGAACTAGAGAATCTCTCATTAAGTAAAGTCAGAAAGACAAATACCTTATGATATCGCTTTATTTGGAATCTAATATACAGCACCAACGAACCTTTCTATAGAAAAGAAAAAAACTCATGGACTTGGAGAACAGACTTGTGGTTGCCAAGGGGGAGGGAGAAGGGATAGGGATGGTTGGGGAGTTTGGGGTTCATAGATGCAAACTGTAGCATGTGGAGTGGATAAGCAATGAGAGCCTGCTGTATAGCACAGGGAACTTTATCTAGTCAATTATGGTGGAACATGGAGGAGGATAATGTGAGAAAAAGAGCATATACATATATATACACATACATTATATATAACTGGGTCGCTTTGCTGTACAGCAGAAATTGACAGAAAATTGTAAATCAATTCTAATGGAAAAAATTAAAATCTTTTTAAAATAGTACATGTAGATCCGTATTTAGTACTTCTAAAGCAGCACCATCCATCCCAACATCTTCTAAACACCTGTATGTTTTCTGAGCATCTAAAAGATTCAGAGTCCAGTGGAGAATCTTGCTTTTTCATGGTGTGGGTTCTCTGCCCTGGACCTAACAGAAAAAAAATCTGCATCCCTATAAAGACTATTAAAAAGTAATGGGTAAAGTACAAAAAGACCCTAAAAATAATGTCTTAATATAATGTCCATACCTACAAAAGAGAACCCCTCCTCTGCTGTTGGTGGGAATGTAAATTCCTGCAGCTGAGGCAGGAGATGGGTGAGCTCCAGGATAGACATTTGCAACGAGCCTCTCATTTGCACTTCTTGAGGCAGGAGACAGGTGGGCTCTGGGACAAGCATTTACAACCAGCCACCTGTCTAGGCTTTAACACTGAAGCAACAGGCACAAAGCAATAACTGGTACTTGTCTTCTGTGCCCTTGTTAAACAATGCTGATAATAGGACCAGAAGATGGGCTGAGCCCTGCTTGGAGAGGACAAAGAGGTCACATACTCCCCATCCTTGGCGTCAGAGAGCTCCCAACTCCACATGCACAGAGAGATCCCTCTGGCTCAGAAACGGAGGGGGTGCCGGGCCATCCTAAGTCTGAATCACCTTCCCGCCAAGCTCCGCTCTAGAATCCATCTTGGCGAAAAGATACGCACGCAGATTGGGGAGGACCCTAGGTCTGGTCAGGTGTGAAAGCTAAAACCAGGTAATTGGCCAAAGGAAGACAAAGACCTGGAAGAACTGGCCCATATGCGTGATTTAAATCACCTGTCTGGCGCGATCCTTATGGAGGGGGGTGCCTGCACCCTCACGCCTCCTTTGGGTGTGCGTGACTGCTTTACTTCTGCCCTAGATACATAGACTCATCCTCTGTATTTCTGTGCTCTCCCACTTGTCCTGCTGTGTTTCTAACAATTTTCACAGTCTTTGCCCCCCTGAAACATTCTGCTTTCAACAGGGGGCAAGAATCAGGGCAGGTCTGCTTTCAGCCTCCAGCTGGTGTTCGTGGGTAGGATTCCTGGGTTTCACCCAGGCTGCCCAGGTTCCACTGCTGAGCAGAGAATTAAGATCTCGCTTCAAGCCATCACTCATTGCTGACTCTCCAACATCACAGCCACTATGGAAAACAGTATGAAGGTTTCTTAAAAAACTAAGAATACAACTACCCTATGATCCACCAATCTCACTCCTGGGCATTTATGTGGGAAAAAAAAAAAAGCCACTCATTTGAAGGTACATGTACCCCTATGTTCACAGCAACACTACATATATATATATATGTCTTTTTAGGGCCACACCTGTGGCACATGGAGGTTCCCAAGCTAGGAGTCTAATTAGCGCTGCAGCTGCTGGCCCACATCGCAGCCACAGCATCACAGGATCTGAGCCACGTCTGTGACCTACACCACAGCTCACAGCAATGCCAGATCCTTAACCCACTGAGTGAGGCCAGGGATCGAAACTGCACCCTCATGGTTCCTAATAGGATTCATTTCTGCTGAGCCACGATGGGAACTCCTACAGCAGCACTATTCAAAATAGTCAAGACAATGGAAACAACATTGATAGATGAATGAATAAAGATGTGGTATATTTATACGATGGAATACTACTCAGTCATAAAAAAGAATGGAATAATGCCATTTATAGCAACATGGGTGGACTTAGAGATCATACTAAATCCAAGCCGAATGTATGATATCACTTATATGTGGAATCTAAGAAAAGGATACAAATGAACTTATTAACAGAACAGAAACAGACTCACCTAAAACACAAAGTTACCAAAGGGGAAACGTGGGGGTGGGGAATAGATTAGGAGCTGGGGATTAACAAATACACACTATTCTATATAAAATAGGTCAAAAACAAGGTCCTACTGTACAACACAGGAACTATATACGATATTCTGTGATACATTATAATTTAAAAGCATATGGAAAAGAATAATGCAGTTGGACTAGTGTCCTCACAAGAGGAGGAGGTCAGGACACAGACACACACAGAGGGATGACCCTGTGAGGACACAGGGAGGAGATAGCCCATCCACACGCCCAGGAGAGAGGTCTCGGGAGGGACCAGCCCTGCCCACCCCTGCCTCTCAGACTCCAGGCTCCAGGAAGGGGAGACATAACATCATTGCTTAAGCAGCTCTGTCTGGGCTACTTTGTAATCCAAGCCACCCAGCTGACTCATATAAGCAGTAAGCGACCAGCTCACGGCGTGGAGGGCTGTTTGGCCATCGCCCCTGTGGGCAGCCGTGCTCCACCCCAAGAACGATCCCCCCTGCCCCCCGAAGGTAGGCCTGCCGAACCCAGGCATCTGCCCGATTCGTTCTCACTAACAGGACCCAGCTAAGAGGCCAATTCCACGCTGCTCAAAGGCAGCGCGGTTTCCCGCTCGCGTTTGGAAGGCTACGGTAAAGTGAATACACGTGAGCAAAGAGCTTGCTACCCGCCCCTCCCAAGGCTGAGCAGCATGTTCCCCAGGACGCCCCTGTGTCCCCCACATTCCAAGCTGGATGGCCACGTGCTGTGGAGACGGGCTGGGCCCTGAAAGGGGCTCCAGTGCTCTGAAACCCCTGGCTGCCGGGAGGACGGCCAAAGGCCCGGCTGAGCCAGCAGGGAGCCCCGCAGACTCATCACCCCCAATTCTGGCCACGTGGGTGTGACCTCCCGCGACCTCGGCGACTCAGGCCCCAGCCTGCCACCTGCTCCCAGCGCACCCGCCAGGCTCCCGAAGCCCCCCTCATCCGACATCCACCCTGGCCCTGCTTCCCAGACCTCCGGAGAGCCTGCCCACCGCCCACCCCCAAGGACACGGAGCTTGTCCTGGCAGGTAACGCTTGGGTGTCAGAGAACCTTCTGGAATCCACCGAGCAAACTCTGAAACAAACTGAAGCAGGATTCGCAGAACCTTTTGGAGTCCACTCAGCAAACTCTGAACAAAACCGGACCAGAACTCGCAGAACTTTCTGGAGTCCATGGAGCAACCTCTAACAAAACACAGCCCGAATTCACAAAACCTTCTGGAGCCCAGAAAGCCAACTCCAAGTACAAGGGAACCAGAACTCACCAAACAGAACCTTCGGAGCCACAGAGCAAAGTAGATAAAGCGGACCCAGGACTCACCGGGAGGGCGGCTGGGGAGACGGGGAAGCCGAGCATCCTCGTGGAGGCTGCGCTCCGGGCCTCGGGGCAGCGCCAGGCCCAGACGCCCATTGGACTCACCTGCGTCCCGATGAAGCGCCGAACCGGGTCCTTCTGAGCTGGAGAACCCGCACTGGCTCAGTCTCTGCACCGGAGGCTCCCTGAGCCATGGCTCCCAGACGCAGATGCCAAAGCAGAAACGCTGTGAACGCTGGACACCTGGCCATCCTCCCTGAAGCTGCAGGAAGAGGTGGCCTAAGCTGGCCTGCCACTGTCACAATGGCCACTCGCCGCCCCGCCAGTTTCTGTGCGTGGCCAGTAGGGACAGCTTGTCACCGCAGAGAGCCTCAACCCCCGTGGGACTGCGGGGTGTCCTAGGACATGGCAGGCTGGGGCCTCAGGGCAAGTAGGCCCACAGAGCCACCAGTGTCACACGAGGTGGCCCCACTCAGACCGAGAGGGACGCCGAGCAGGATCCCTGGGGCCCTGCAAGGCGGCTGCCAGCACAGAGGCACTGGAGAGGCCCGCGCTCAGCCCCGGGGGAGGGCAAGGTAAGCCCTGCCCACCGGCAGGATGTCTTTGTTCTTTGACTATACCTGGTGGGGCCGAGAGCAGGGGATCCCTCCCAAGAGACACGAACCTGGTCTGTCCGCCTGCCTACGGAGGCGCCGGCTAAGGAGGCTTGCTGTTCTGAGGCGCAAAGCACCCTGCTCCCACCAGGCAGGGAGCTGCCCAGGGGGGAATTAAACAGGGGAACTATTTTGGTTGCCCCGCCCCACCCACGTGCAGGGGAAGGAGGAGGGGCGGGGCGTGGAGATGGAGACAGGGCGGGGGGAGGGGCGGTCATTACCAGTGACCTTGGCTGCATCACCTGTGCTTGAGTGATGACACCTCCACTAAGCCCACCCGGGGAGGGCTCCCCCGGGGCGACCGCGTGGATGTGGGGTGGGGGGTTCCCCGCTCCACTGCGTGCAGGCGGAGGAGGGGCTGGATGTGGAGATGGACTAGGAGTTCATCACCAGTGGTTTTGTCGGCATCACCTGCGCGCACGTGAGGATGCCTCCCCTAAGCCCGCAAGGGGAGGGTACCCACCCGGGGACTGCGTGGAGGGCGGGGGAGCGAGGTGCGCTTGGAGACGGCGTTGAAGGGCCGGTGCGTTTCCCCCCACCCCCGTTAGCGAAAAACAACAGAATTCAGCTGAGTGCATGTCCATGCTCTATTGGCTTTATTTTTGATTCCTGAAAGGGGCAGCACCTGGTTAGCGCGTGGAAAGGAGCTTCTGGGAGCTGAGCGCAAGGAAGGGCTTTTGCAGGCAGGAGGTACCTAGATGTTATGGCAATGCCGCTGTCCTGTAGGGGAGGGGTGGGGGGGGGCGCTCATTCCTCAAGCGCAGGCAGTTCCTGATGGTCTGGTTTAAGGCTGTTTCTGGAAGCGCCGAGACTGCAGTTGAGTCTAAGTTTGGTGAAAGGGGGCTTGGGGTAAAGGATGCCATGTGGGGCCTGGTGTCTGGTCTTTAACAGCCCAGGCAGTGCCCTGTGCCACTCCTCCATCTGGCTGCTCCTGCGTCATCATCTCCTTTTGTAATAAACCTGTAACCCCGCAGGTATGGTGTTTCTCTGTGAGCCATGTTGGCACGTTAATGAGAGGCTCCCACCCAAAGCCCCTGGAACAGAAGCACAGGTGACAACCTGGACCTGTGATTGGGGAGGCGGGGTTGGCGCTGAGCCCTTAAGGTCCCTCCAGGTGGAGAGTGTTGAAGGTGAGTCTGGTGGCAGGACCCCCAGCTGGTGTGGAGAATTGTTTGCTGCTGGGACCGAAACGCGAGCAATGAAATTGCTACCAGAATGGGAGAGAAACTGACGTCAGTGATTTTCATTGCTTCTTGTTTTTTGCCGTAAAAATGTGAGGCTCTGCGTTCTCTTCTGAGCAGTGTTTGCTCTGATGTCCTGTGTTTCGTAGCTCTGGATATTCCACGCTGGCGTTTTGAGTCCTTCTTGGATCCAAATGTTGCTTAGGAGAAAACGTTAATATTTCCCGGCAAAGGGCCTTTAGATGGGTTATGTCTCATTTTATTGAATTGGGAGTTGAGACTGTTTCTGTACTGATTTGCTTTGTTTTTTCTTTTATTCTTTTTATTTTCGTGAAGGATGGTGAATGTACAATGTTGTATGAATTTCTGCGGCTGTACAGCAAAGTGATTCACTTACACTTATATATATTCTTGTTCATATTCTTTTCTGTGATGGTTTATCTCAGGATATTGAATATAGTTCCCTGCACTCTACAGAAGGGGCTTGTTTATTCTTTCTCTAGGTAATAGTTTGCACGTGCTAATTCTGAACTCCCCACCCATCCCCTCCCTCTGCCCACCCCCTTGGCCACGTGTCTGTGCGTCTGTTTGTGTTTGGACTTACTTTTTTAAGACAGTAAAATGCGTATCACTTAAAAATTCAGATTGTAGGTGTTCCCGACTAGGAAATGAACCTGACTAGGATCCATGAGGTTGCAGGTTCGATCCCTGGCCTCGCTCCGTGGGTTAAGGATCCGTTGTTGCTGTGAGCTGTGGTGTAGGCCAGCAACTACAGCTCTGATTAGACCCCTAGCCTGGGAATCTCTATATGCCACAAGTGCAACCCTCAAAAAGACAAAAAAAAAATTTTTTTTGGATTGTAGCACATCAGGCTTAGAACGCAAATCTGGTACCCTGTCCCCCCCAGGCCCCACCCCTGTGGCAACGCTCTTTCCTACTTTCTGATGTGTGTCGTTCTAGATCGCAAGGACAGAACTGCTGATTCGGGGCACTTAGGTGTTAGGCATTGTCTGCTGAGGTTGAGGTCAGAAATAGGCATATTTATGTCACACAGTTTCTCAACTCATAACTAACTATATTCTAACTGAAATGAAGTGGAACTAAATGCCGGATTTATTTTTAGGGAATGCAATCTCCCGTACTCCATCTCATTTCAAAAGGAGTTAACATTAACCCAGTGCTTCAGGTGAAGATGTTATACGCGTGTGATTGTCTTGTGTGTTTTTTTCTTTCCTGGAGGTAAAATCGTGAATACCTTCCCTTACGTCACACTGGGTGACATCTCCATGCATGTGGCACAAGCAGTGTCTCAGAAACAAGGGCCAAGAAAAATCAGTGAAAATCTGTCTACCTTGGACGTTCCCTTAGAAAGTGAAAAGCTCTGTGTGTGTGTGTGTGTTGGGGGAGGTGATTTAGGCCACGCCCACCCGAACTGAGCTGATCCAAGGGAAGTACTTCGGTGTGGCTTTATTTTTCTCCCCAAGGCTTAGCGTGTCATAGCCTGGATGCACAGGTCATGTACAGGAAGATGACCTGGCCACAGGTCGAGGTCAAACTCAGGGTGGGGCCCACCAGCAATCTTCCCAACAGGTGGGTCTCCCCGTCCCCACTCAAGGCTGTCTTTCATGGAATAAGGGAGATGGTTCTTTATATTAAGGAGAGAGGAGGGTAGGTTTGTACAAGTATCTAGAAAAGATCCAAGGAGCCTAGTCCAATGTCATGGGTGATGGTGGCCAAGGAGCCTGTCTTCTTAGAGAAGACAGATGGAGTGTCCTGGGGCCTGAACCCCAACTCTTCCCTCGGGTCCTTTTAATTGTGCGGGATCTTAAAGGCACACGAGGACAGCCTACCCTCCTTTGCTCCCATCGTCCATCATTTTAGCGCCTAGGATGAAAGACTTTGCCCAGGGTCTCTTACAGCCCAAGTCTGTTTTCTTTGGGGATGGATTCTCCCTCACGGCCGAGGTCAGAGATTTGCAGAAATGCCACGTGATTTAACTAGGAATGAGAAAGAGGCTCACACCTGTGGCATCTGCAGAACCATGGGAAAACAGAGGAAAGTGCCACAACCAACTCCCTTATTCCACAAGGTCACCAAGGGCCAAGTTGGCCTCAGAAAGGTGTCTTTTCCTGTGCACTGTGCATCTACGGGAAGTGAGCAGGTAGATGGTCTGCCTGACATCCATCAGGTCCACACCTCCTACCAGCATAAGAACTCTGATGCAGAACGGCCCATTTGTCTTCATTTCCATCTTTAAAAGCGGGTGGACGGAGCAGATGCAGCTTAAACAATGGCTTCACGGCAACATGAATAGAAAACCTTAATGTCTCATTGAATTAGCAGTGTCATTAAGATTCAGGAATGCGCAAGAACACGGCTAAACAGTTTCTCCAGTGAAGTGTGCACAGTTCATTTTTGAAACCCTACACTAATCCTTCTCTTGTCAAATGTGATCATTAGGAGGCATTCTCCCTACTAGAGTTGGACTCCAGAGTTTCATGGGCCACACAAAACCTTTATAATGCGAAACGGCCCAGGAAAATCTGAAACATGGTGCCAAATGCTTTGAGGAATATGGGAAAAGGAGAATAATACATGGATTGTTGTATTAGGGGTCTCTAGAGATAATGAAATGAAAAGGTATAATAATGTGTGGGGGGGGGGAGGGATGCAGAGAGAGAGACAGAGAGTGAAGCAAAGAGCCAGACAGACACAGAGAGATTTTTAAGGAATTAGCCCATGTGATTATGAGAGCTGTCAAGTCAGAAATCTCCAGGGTAGACCAGTAGGCTGCAAAGCCTGGTCAAAATTGGTGTTGCAGCTTGACTCCAATGTCTGGAGGTAGAAGTCTCTCTTCTGCAGGGTCATGCTTAGTCTTTGCACTTGTGACCTTCAACTGATTGGGTGCGGCCCACCCACACTGTGGCGGGCAGTCTGTTTAACTTCAATGTTCATCTCATCTAAAAAATACCTTTACAGAGACCTTTAGACTGCTGTTGGACCAAATATCAGGGTACCGTGGGCTAGCCTGGTGATGGATAAAAGTAACCACCCACCACGATTATATGAATACCATTTGTATCATAAATGCATTTTTATCTTGAGGTTATCATTCTTTGGGGGTTCTTGATGGCCACCTGCTTTTTTTTTTTTTTTCTTCCACTTGGAGAAAATGATGGGAGACAGTAGTTTTGTCTTTCTAAGAAATGATAGAGTGTGGGGAGGGGAGAAGGAAAGAGGGAAGGAAGGAAGGTACATCAACTATAATTAAAAAAAGATTATTGTCTCAAAACCCCTGCAGGATAGGATACAAGGATATTCACCTGAAATATAGGCAGGTGATTTGTCTGAGACGAGTTAGCTCCCTCCCGTCTGTGCTATATTGGTTGGCAGGAAATGACATGCTGAAACTGCGCTGCAGACGTCAAACCAAAAAACCAGTCATTTCCTTCAAAAGGACCTGAGATTTCCCTGCCTCATGTTGCACTGTGTAAGTAAAAGACTGTTGGTTCGCACATGTTCACTTTCTTCCTGCATTTAGTCCAATCGTGCATCAAAATAACAAGACAAGAAAAAAGCAGTACACAGCATAAATGCAGCAAATAAAAGCAAATGTGATACATGGCATATTAGATTAAAAAACTAGTTCTAGGAGTTCCCAGGTCATCTGGTGGTTAAGGATCCAGTGATGTACTTGCTGTGGCTTGGGTTCCATCCCTGGCCCAGGGAACTTCCACATGCCACGGGCACAGCCAAAACAAACTAAAAATCAAAACCTGATTCTAACAATAGCCAAGACATGGAAACAACTTAAATGTCCATTGGCAGGGGAGTTCAGTGGTCAACGAAGCTGACTAGCATCCATGAGGACATGGGTTCAATCCTTGGCCTTGCTCAGTGGGTTAAGGAGCCAGCATTGCTGTGAGCTGTGGTGTAGGTTGCAGATGCGGCTTGGGTCTGGCATTGCTGTAGCTCTGGCGTAGGCCAGCAGCTACAGCTCCGATTGGATCCCTAACCTAGAAACCTCCAAAAGCCACAGGTGCAGCCCTTAAAAAAAAGCAAAAAAAAAAAAAAAAATGTGGCTTGGATGCAGTGTTGCCATGGCTATGGCATAGGCTGGTATTGTAGCTCTGATTCTATTCCTGGCCCAGGAACTTCCCTATGCTGCAGATGCAGCCATTAAAATAAACAAATAAACGAATAAATAATATTAAATTAAATCATAACATTAAGGTGTCAGCAAAGCTGGTTTCTTCTCGAGATTCTAGGGGGAAATCTGTTTTCTTGCTGAGGACCCGTCTCGTGACAGAGGGGCGTCTCTTTTGTAAGTACCTCCCAACAGGGATCCCCCATATAATCCAAGATCATCTTCCGAGCTCAGGACCTTGGATGCCATCACATCTGCAAAGCCCCTTTTGTCGCCTAAGGTGACAGGGTCACACGTTCTGGGGACGAGGCTGTGGACATCTTTGGAGGGTTGCTATTCTGCGTAGCACCACATGGGCTCAAAAGCTAGTCCACACGGGTCCTGGTCTTTGTTCAGTGTTTGCTGGGCACCACACTCGGGGCTGGGATATTATCTAATTATCTCATAGGACGAGATAGAATTTGAAGCTAGGAAAAGTTCCCTAAGCTCACCAGCAAGAAGACAATAGGACCGAATGCCAAATTCTGATCTGTCTGTTCAGGGGGCTCCCTGGTGGTGCAGCAGGTTAAGGATCTGGCATTGCCACTACCATGGCTCTGGTTGCTGTAGTGGCACGGGTTCAGTCCCTGGCCTGAGAATTTCTGCAGGCCATGACGGTGCCCCCCCCCAAAAAAAAAATTCTTGTCTGTCCATTCAGAAGGCATTCTGGTCTACGCATCTGCCAGGGCTCGAACTCAAATAGGGTTGCTCTAGAAAACCTGCCTAAGGAATTTTTCTGGCTCATCTCCTCCCACAAAGCCATACATTTAAATTTTTGCCCTGGTTGACCAGCCTCAAAGCCCAGAGCCTTGTCAGATCTCAAGAGCAGAATTGCCCTACATCAAAAAAGTATCTTTGAGAGTTTCCATCATGGCTCAGTGGAAACAAATCTGACTAGTGTCCATGAGGATGCAGGTTCAATCCCTGGCCTCGCTCAGTGGGCGAAGGATCCGGCGTTGCTGTGTGTGGTGGTGTAGGTCGCAGATGCTGCTCAGATCTGATGTTGCTGTGGCTGTTTGTGTGTGTGTGTGTGTATGTAATTAAAATATTATGTACTTGACTAATGAATTTAGTTTTTTATGTCCCCTGGAATTTTTTGCTCAGATAGTAGCTTTTCTTACCTTATCTCAGCCCCAGACACCATTGCTGGTTAAAAAAATCTCATGTAGGAGTTTCTGTCATGGCTAAGTGGTTAACAAACCCAGCTAGCATCCATGAGGATTCCGGTTCGATCCCTGGCCTTGCTCAGTGGGTTAAGGATCTGGCGTTGCCGTGAGCTGTGGTGTAGGTTGCAGATGCAGCTCGGATCCTGTGTTGCTGTGTCTGTGGTGTAGGCCAGTGGCTACAGCTCTGATTCGACCCCTGGCCTGGGAACCTCCATATGCCACAGGTGTGGCCCTAAAAAGACCAAAAAAAAAAAAAAAAGTCTCTTTGCTAAAGTCCAGACCTCCTAAAAAAGGGGGGGAAAAGTAAGACATTTCACTTTATTTAATTAAGGGGCACCTCTTGATGACTGTCTAGTCATTTAGTAATTTTGTGTCTGCCATTTGATGGGTTTTTACTTGCATTTAATTGCTTTAATTTGCTCTGCAATACGCTCTCAGACGCATCAATAATGCCTCCGCCAGCACTGCTCCATCAAGGCAACTCCGACCTCGAAACAATGCCTTTCCTTTTCCACGGACAGATGAAATAACGTGGGGGTGTCTGTGAAACCTGTAAAGACGCTTTCAAACAGTAAAAAGAAAAAAGAAAGAAAGAAAAGACGGAGCCAGAGAAGCAGTGAAGTTTCCACACGCTTTCTTAATTTCAGGTCACGCATTTTAACAGAGACCCTGAGGTGATAAAAAGAGAGTTGGGTATTTCACGCTCCGTGGTACCAAAAAAGGCAATTGAGCCCCAGGGATTCTGTCCCGCCCTGCATGACAGAGATCAGTCAGAAGAAAACTGTAGAAAATGACAGGTCCTACGCTGCTTCTCCGAGCGAACAAACCGCTAACGGAGAAGGGCGTCGAGCTGCTCTTCCAGAAAAAGACACAGGAGAGAAGGGGTATTTGGAAGGTGAACCCCGTTCACATCTCAATGGAGAGTAAAGGACCTCCATGCATGGATTAAAAACTAGATATCCGTACTTCTTTGTTCAAGAAAAAGAGCATTTTGGAGTTGCCGTCGTGGCGCAGTGGTTAACGAATCTGACTAGGAACCGTGAGGTTGCGGGTTCGATTCCTGCCCTTGCTCAGTGGGTTAACGATCCGGCGTTGCCATGAGCTGTGGTGTAGGTTGCAGACGCGGCTCGGATCCCGCGTGGCTGTGGCTCTGGCGTAGGCCGGTGGCTACAGCTCCGATTCAACCCCTAGCCTGGGAACCTCCATATGCCGCAGGAGCAGCCCAAGAAATAGCAACAATAACAACAACAACAACAAAGACAAAAGACAAAAAAAAAAAAAAAAAGAAAAAAGGAAAAGAGCATTTTTAAGAATGGAAGGATGCCTGATTTATAATGCTGGGCAGATTTCTGCTGGACGAGCGACCCATATGTGTGGATCATTATTGGGTATTTACTTTGTGTGAATTCTTTATCCCATCTTTGGGGAATCAAGCTAGAAGGGAGCTGATGCTTCGGGGATCCTAGTTTCTAGTGTGAGGGTCAGTATGTGTGTGTGTCCTGGGGGAAGAGGGTGGGTTTTATAAAGAAACCCACAGGAAATACACCCTTCAGTGATAGCCTGTGTGGAAAGAGAATCTGAAAAAAGAATGGATATGGCTATATAGATGAATCACTGATGCCTTTTTAGCAACATGGATGGACCTAGAAATTATCATGCTAAGGGAAGTCAGCCGTACAAGGAGACACCAACATCCAATGCTTTCGCTGACGTGGAATCTGAAAAAAGGACAGCCTGAACTTCTTTGCAGAACAGATGCTGACTCACAGACTTTGAAAAACTTATGGCCTCCGAAGGAGACAGTTTGGGAGGTGGGGGGATGTGCTTGGGTTGTGGGTTGGAAATCCTATAAAATTGGATTGTGATGATCATTGTACAACTACAGATGTGGTAAATTCTTTGAGTAATAAAAAAAAATTTGGTAAGAAACTAAAAATAAAAGAGTGGAAAAAAAGACATCATAGGAGTTCCCAATGTGGCTTTGTGGAAATGAACCTGACTAGTATCCATGAGGATGCAGGTTTGGTCCCTGGCCCTGCTCAGTGGGTTAAGGATCTGGCATTGCTGTGAGCTGTGGTGTATGTCACAGATGTGGTTCAGATCTGATATGGCTATGGCTGTGGTGTAGGCTGGCAGCTGTAGCTCTGATTTGACCCCTAGCCTGGGAACCTCCATACGCTGCAGGTGTGGCCCTAAAAAGAAAAAACAAATAAAAGAAAACAAGACAGATGAACTGATTTGCAGAACAGAAATAGACTCAGATATAGAACACAAACTTATGGTGACCAAGAGGGATGGGTGGGGGAGGATAGACTGGGGGTGTGGGGTTGGCACATGCATCCTGAGGTCTGTGGAATGACTGACCAATGGGGACCTGATGTCCAGCACAGGGAGCTCTACCCACTATTCTGTGATCGCCTATGTGAGAAAAGAATCTGCAAGAGAATGGATGTGTGGACATTGACCCCTGAGTCACTTTGCTGTGCAGCAGCCATACCTCGTAAATCAACTCTAATAAAACTTAAAAAAAAATAATTGATTTATAACATTGTTAGTTTCTGGTGTACAGCAAAGGAGTTCAGTTGTACATTTTTTTTTCAGATTCGTTTCCCTTGTAGGTTATTACAAGATAATAACCTTTATGCAATCTTTGTTGTCTCTTTTATACATCACTGTGTGTATCTTTTAACCCCAAACTCCTAATGTATCCTTGCTTCTCTTCCCCTTTGGGAACCATACCTGAGTTTTCTTTGCAAGTCTGTTTCTATTTTGCAAATAAGTTCATTGGTATCGTTTTCTCACATTCCACATCTTAGTGATATCAAATGATATTTGTCTTTGACAGACCTGACTTAGAATGGTCCTTTCTAGGTCCATCCATGGTACTGCAAATGGCATGATTTCATTTTTCATGGATGAGTAATATTCCATTATATACACTCTCAGACTCTTCCCGTGGCTTCTCTTCTGTGTCTGGGTCTCCTCTTCTGTCTCTTAGGAGGACACTGTCCTTAGATGGAAGGCCCCCCATCATCCAGGAGGACCTTCTCTCAGACCCTTCCCGTGGCTTCTCCTCTGTGACTGTGTCTCCTCTTTTTATGAGAACTCCTTTCATATTGGCTTAGGATCCACTCTCATCCCTTCACTGTGATCATACCTGCAGAGATCCTATTTTTAAAGCAGGCTGCACTCACAGGTTCCTGGCATTCAGACTTGGACCCATCTTTTGGGGGAACAGGGTTCAGCCCCTGAGAGGAAGCAGGGATTCAGAGGCGCCTGTCTGTCGAATGGACAATCTCTTGCAAAAGTCCTGAGAGACAAGGAGAAATCGTAAATGCACATCTCCATGGCTTACATGCTCAGCTCTACAGCTGAGGGTTGTACCCCAAACGTCCTTCACGCAGCATTGGAAGGGGGTCTCCAGCTGAACCTCCAAGGTCTGTAGACTCAGGAAGGGCCAAGAAGGACTCCGTCAGCAGCAGAAATTGGCTGTGGCTTCCCTGAGCATCTACCAGGAGGAGAAAGTGGATTCCAGTCATAGAAGGAGGTGTGGGCTACGTCTCCAGCGTTTCCCCAGTGGGTTCCAGACCTAAGGCCCCCTGAAGGGCAGAGAACAAGGAGATACCTGGGGCCCTGGATCTCCCTACCTCCACACGAAAGCCGCCTTGAGGAAGAATCCAGAGAGAGGAGACCCAGAACACAGAGGAGAGGCTGGGTTCGCCTGCAGAGCAGGTGATGCTCTCATATCCAACTGAGACGATGACCTCAGTGCCAAGCTGGGGCTCAACCAGGGGAACAGAACAGTTTGGAAGCAATAAAGACGTTGCAGGAGTTCCCACAGTGGCTCAGCGGAAACGAACCTGACTAGTATCCATGAGGATGCGGTTTCCATCCCTGGCCTCGCTCAGTGGGTTAAGGATCTGGCATTGCTGTGAGCTGTGGTGTAGGTCACGGATGCAGCTCGGATTCGGTGTGGCTGTGGTGTAGACTGGCAGCTGCAGCTCGATTTGACCCCTAGCCTGGGAACTTCCATATGCCTCAGGTATGGCCCTCAAAAGAAAGAAAGAAAAAAAATAATAACTTCCATTTTCTTTGTATGTGTGTGTGACCTGAGCACATGTCCATTCTGCTGCACACGTATACTTGACAGATGTCAGGGGGTCCCTGGTGGCTCAGTGGGCTAAGGATTGGGTGTTCTCACTGCTGCAGCTCAGTTTACTGCTGTGGTTGCAGGTTCTATCCCTGATCCAGGAACTTCCATGGGCTACAGGCATAGCCAAAAAATAAAGTAACATAAAACATAAGATGAAATAAATTTTTAAAAGATGTCAGGAGCGCCAGCCCCTTGTTGCTTCCTCGGAATGAATCTTACATTGATTGTATCTCTGTTCCATGTGACTTTCTACAAAGCAGAGTTCTCCTTCAAGAACCATCAGTAGGAGTTCCCGTTGTGGCTCAGGGGTTAACGAATCCGACTAGGAACCATGAGGTTGCAGGTTCGATCCCTACCTTTGCTCAGTGGGTGAAGGATCCGGCGTTGCAGTGAGCTGTGGTGTAGGTTGCAGATGCAGCTCAGATCCTGCGTTGCTGTGGCTCTGGTGTAGGCAGGCAGCTACAGCTCTGATTAGACCCCCAGCCTGGGAACCTCCACATGCCGTGGGAGCGGCCCAAGAAATGGCAAAAAGACAAAACAAAACAGAACCATCAGTAATGGATCCTTGGCCATGGAGAGCAATCCGGTTATGGATGTGCTCAGGGCTCAGAGAGAAATGACTGACCATTTGCATTTCACAAGTGTAATGACTGACCTTATGCTGTGAGCAGCCCTCTTTCGTCTTTCTGCTGTAGGATGATTTGCAAGAAATTATCTTGTGTGATGGGTGCTGTGTGAAGCCTTCATATGTGTATTTGCACAGGATTCATAGACTGAAATTCCAAAATGTTTTGCAATGCCTCTTCCCAATTTATGTTTTATAATGATTTTTATTCTTTCCATTGGTTTACAGTGTTTTCTCCTGTACAGCAAGGTGACCCAATCACACATACACACACATACATATATACATTCTTTTTCTCACCTTATCCTCCATCCTGCGCCATCATGAGTGACCAGATAGAGTTCCCTGGGCTACACAGCAGGATCTCACTGCTTATCCCCTCCACAGGCACTAGTTTGCATGTATTACCCACAAACTTGTTTATGTGCCTTTCACAATTTTAATAGAGCTTGTAAATCACACACTGTGTCCTTAAATACAGTGCTTAAGAAACCTTTTCATCCATCTAAACTGTGTATTTTGCTTTCACGTTCAATAGGTTATGAAACAGTATTCATTTTAATTACGAGAGAAAAAAATACCTTGACAAATTTATTAACGAACATAAGTTCATTAGAATAATCCTGTGGCTACATAATTTATGAAGTAATTAATTCTGACTTAAACAATTATTTACTTGAAACTCAAATTTGCACGAAAACTCAAAATAATGTTTCCTTGGCACGACATGATAAACGTCTGATGTAATTGCTAATTAGTCTCAGGCATGACAAATGTTTTAATTAAAGTCACCAAAACAGTTCAGCATTTATCATTCTTTTTTCATCTTTTCACTTTATCTGCTTTAGATTAACTGTTTAGCAGTCACGAAAGCCTGGATAATACTGTGGATATCCGTTCACCAATGATGGAATTTTTCCTGGTAGCTGGGACATGAGAACCAAAACCTTCTCTTTTTTTATTCGAGTATGTTTGTTTTACAATGTTCTGCTCATTTCTGCTGTACAGCAAAGCCATCCAGTCATTGATAAATATATATATACATATTTTTCTCACATGATCTTCCATCATGGTCCATCCCAAGAGACTGGATAGAGTTCCCTGTGCTGGACCAGCAACACCGCATGGCTCATCCATTCTCCATGTCCTAGTTTGCATCTACGAACCCCACACTCCCCATCCATCCCGCTCCCTCCCTCTCCCCCTTGGTAACCCCAAGTTTGTACTCTGTGTCAGTGAGTCTGTTTCTGTTCTATAGATAGGTGCGTTTGTGCCATATTTTAGATTCCACATATTTTGCACAGTGATATCATATGGTATTTGTCTTTCTCTTTGTGACTTACTTCACTTAGTATGAGAATCTCTAGTTGTATCCATGTGGCTGCAAAAGGCATTATCTCATTCTTTTCATGGCTGAGTAGGGTTCCATTGTGTATATATACCACATCTTCTTAATCCATTCATCCAGATATACAGGGGGTCAATAGGCACATGAAAAGATGTTCAGCATCAGTAATTATTAGAGAAATGCAAATCAAAACTACAGTGAGGTACCAATTTACACCTGTCAGAATGGCCATCATGAACAAGTCTACAAATAACACATGCTGGAGAGAGTTGGAGAAAAGGGAACCCTCCTACACTGTAGGTGGGAATGTAAATTGGTACAACCACTGTGGAGAACAGTATAGAAGTTCCTTAGAAAACTAAATAGAGAACTACCATAGGACCCAGCAATCCCATTCCTAGGCATCTCTCCAAACCAAGCTTTCATTCCAAAAGATCCATGCACCCCAGTGTTCATAGCTCTATTCAGAATAGCCAACACTGCATGTACCCTACATGTCCACTCGAGAAACAGAACCTTCTTATTTCAGATATTTTACAAAATACTCCCGGAGCTCCTAAGAAGGGTTGGGTTGCTCACTCTGTTGCAAAAAGGCATCCCTGATATAAGCTGTCACAGGTGACTGGTACCCAACATGCTATCTCATGTATAGTGCGAGACCAAGAGCCACTGAGAAATTGTCTCAGAGAATCTCTAACACTTGCATTCAAGATCTCCTTTTATAGGGAACCCTCCTACCCTGTTGGTGGGAATGAAAATTGGTGCAGCCCTATGGAAACCAGTGTGGAGGTTCTTTCAAAAACTAAAAACAGAGCTGTCGTGTGACCCAGCAGTTTCACTCCTGGGCATCTATCCAGAGAAAACCACATGCACCCCTGTGTTCATAGCAGCGCTATTCACCACAGCCAAGACATGGAGACAACCTGAGTGTCCAGCGACAGACGGATGGATGAAGAAGACGTGGCCCATGTATACATGGAATAGTACGCAACCATAAAAAGAATGAAACAATCCATTTGCAGCATCATGGATGCAACTAGAGATTCTCATACGGAGTGAAGTCAGTCAGATCATATGAGATCACTTAAAGGTGAAATCCAAAAAACAATCCAGGGTAAAGTTCCTGTTGTGGCTCCGCAGTAATAAGCCCAGCGAGTATCCATGAGGATGCAGATTCAATCCGTGGCCTCCCTCTGTGGCTTAAGGATCCGGCATTGCCATGAGATGTGCTGTAAGTCACCGATGCAGCTTGGATCCTGCATTGCTGGGGGCTGTGGTGTAGGCTGGCAGCTGCAGCTCCTATTTGACCCCTAACCTGGGAATTTCCATATGCCTCATGTGTGGCCCTAAAAAACAAAACAAAACAAATGCACTTAGAAACAACACTGAAACAGTCTCAGAGATGTAGAGAACAGATGTGTGGTTGCCAAGGGGGAGGGGGAGAGAAGATTGGGAGCTGGGATGAGCAGATACAAACTATTCCATATAGAATGCGAAAAAGAAACGAAGATGGCATTGCCAATCAACTAGACATCAACAGAAGATAAATGGGTAAAAGAGACCTCCTTTTATGCTGTCCAGCGCTTGGGCAGAGTGGCTTGTGTAGCATGCAGTCTCCCTGGTCCAGCACCTCTGCCCTGCCTGGGGATGGGCAGGTCATCCAGGTCCGTAGCTGTTGGACGGTATTTATTGAGGGGAGGTTCAGTGCAGCACTGGCTGCCTCCACACCGCTGGTGAATGGACGATGCTCTGCGGATGGTCCAGCTGGAACTTCAGTGAATTGCATCTTTAACCCCAGGGGAGACTGAGCATCCTGGCAGCCCCCCAGCACCCCTTTCTTGTCATCTCGATTGTTTTCATCCCTGCCACCCGCTCAGCTTCCCCGCCTAGCTGGAGTGCTTGCCTTGGTCATTTCTTTTTTCTTTCTTTGTCCACTTTTGATGGTTTCCTCTCCAACTTGAAAACAGATAGCATACAGCATCAGTTTTTCCGTTCTGTCTGATGTTACCTCATTTGGTCAGGATACCTGTCTAGACACAAAACACATGGAAAAAAACAAACAGACAGACAAGGAGGATAAGCATCTATCTCAATTGCAGTATTTGCAGAGGGGAAAAACTAGCATTCCCTTTGGGTTGTTTGGGGTGTTTTTCTTCTGGGTTTCTTACCTCACTGACGGATATGCCACTTCTAAAGGATGATTGCAACATCAGGTTTCATGTGTGGGGCAATTTGCTGTACACGGCAAAACTGTTTGTCTTGACTTTTTTTCTATGATTTTCCCTGAGTCTCTCCCTTGATGCATATGTAATTTCCTTGAAAAACCTAAGCCTGCTAGAACCATTGATGTCGATGCTTCCTTCTGGCCAGGACGCGGTGACTGCTGTGCCTGGGGAATCAGACGCTCCCCAGAATTAGCCACGGCTCCTGTTTAACCCTTCATATCTTGTTTGTGATGTTTATCTGTTTGTGTGTCATAAGCTAGAATGCTGGTGGCATTCTGTAGCTACTTTTGTTGTTGTTGTTGCTGTCTTTTTAGGGCCACGGCATATGGAGGTTCCCAGGCTAGGGGCTGAATCAGAGCTGCAGCTGCCAGCTTACACCACAGTAATGCCAGATCCAAGCCCCATCTGTGACCTACACCCCAGCTCACAGCAGCGCCGGATCCTTAACCCACTGAGCGAGCCAGGATTCAACACCCACAGTCTCATGAATGCAGGCTGGGTTGGTTACCTCTGAGTCACCAACAGGAACTCCCTGTAGCTACTTTTGTATTTGAAAATACTTTATTTCTTGGTAATAACCTATAATGGAAGAGAATGTTTAAAAAAGAAAAAAGAAAAAAAAATGTGTGTATATGTTTATGTATAACTAAATCATTTTGCTGTACACCTGAAACCAACACAGCGTCGTACATCAACTGTATTTCAATAAAAATTGGAAAACTTCTCTCTCTCGCTCAAAAGCATAGAAAATAGTTTGTGTCTGGGACGTTTATGTTTGTGTAAATGTTTGAATAGTTAATGATCCCAAAAAAGAAACTGGAGAATGTCACAGTCGTGCTTTCAAAGTCTGGCAGTTATCTGTGTCGCAGTCACTTGTGTCACCAAGCCTTCATCTTTGGAGCCCACAGAGCAGACAGCCAGTAGCACCAAAGCTCTGCTTAATCCCTGAGTGTACCTGCCAAGTAGGTTTTCGAGTTTCCTTTTATCATATATCAACTCTCTCAAGGGTCCAACTCTCTTAACTGTTTTTTTGTTTTTTTTTTTAATTGTCCGCCATCCACACTGTTGACGGAATTGGCCGACTGGTAACCATTCGAGAGGAAAGAGTGGAGTTAGGACCACGGTCAATAGAATTATAAATTCTGGTTGCGACACGTGGGCATGCATGCGTGCGCGCGCGCGCACACACACACACACACACACACACACACACACACACACAGGGGTCTACATTCTCTTGAAAGACAATCAATTTCACAGTGATTTCCAGATCTTCCTCAAAGAATGAAGCATGTTCTGGTATTCCTTCCATCTCATGTTTTCCATTCCCCCTTAACCGCTTTGAATGTGGGTGCTTCTGTAATCTTTATAAGTAAATATGATGTACCAGTTTCTTAGGAAGAGAGAATGCACAGACCATGACTTTGTTTTTGTCATTGGGATCAAACTCTTCTTGTGATCTCTGCAGCCATGACATGGTCCTGCCTGTGTCTTTCCTGTCCACCTCATCTTTTCCAACTTGGGTGTCACCTCATCTTCTAGTTCCCTGGCCTTGCTCACTGGGTGAAGGATCTGGTGTTGCCGTGAGCTGTGGTGTAGGTCACAGATGCGGCTCGGATCCCACGTTGCTGTGGCTGAGGCTATGATGTAGGCTGGGAGGGGCAGCTCTGATTTGACCCCTAGCCTAGGAACTTCCATATGCTGCTGGTGTGGCTCTAAAAAGACAAATAAATCCAAAAAAAAACAAAAAACGTGTGCATTAATATCGCATGGTCATGGACTAGGCTTGCGTCTATGTGACCAGCTCTTTTTAAGAACGTTGAACTCCAAGACTCAAGTGAGCTTTGCTTATTAGCAAGGGCATCTTGAATGTGTCCTTGACGTTTTTTTGTTTGTTTGTTTGTTTTTTGTCTTTTGTCTTTTCTAGGGCTGCACCTGCAGCATATGGAGGTTCCCAGGCTAGGGGTCTAATCGCAGCTGTAGCTGCCAGCCTCGCCACAGCCACAGCAATGCAGAATCCAAGTTGCGTCTTCAATCTACACCACAGGAGTTCCCATCGTGGCGAAGTGGTTAACAAATCCGACTAGGAACCATGAGGTTGCGGGTTCGATCCCTGCCCTTGCTCAGTGGGTCAAGGTTCCGGCATTGCAGTGAGCTGTGGTGTAGGTCGCAGACGTGGCTCGGATCCCACGTTGCTATGGCTCTGGCGTAGGCTGGCAGCTACAGCTCCGATTCGACCCCTAGCCCGGGAACCTCCATATGCTGCAGGAGCAGCCCAAGGAATGGCAAAAAGACAAAAAAAAAATTACTAAAAAAAAAAAAATCTACACCACAGCTCATGGCAATGCCACATCCTTAACCCACTGAGCAAGGGCCAGGGATCGAACCTGCAACCTCATGGTTCCTAGAAGAATTCATTAAGCACTGAGCTATGACAGGAACTCCAAATATGGCCTTGACGTTTGCAGACGGAAACACAAAACACATCTCTGTTATCATCAGGGAGCAGAGACACGTCTTTGTTTCACCTCTATAGTCTTAAGCAGTGTAGACCTCTCTGCAGTTCCTACATGTTTCCTTTGCTTTACTAAGTCTTAGCTGCACTTGTAACACTATGGGGACTGATGCGGGTCCTTTCCAATGGATCACCAACCTAGTGGGTGTTTGAGCCAAGAGACAGTCAATGCTTGTTAAGGTCTCACTGTGTCTATGTATTTCTGTGTTCTGTTTTGGTCATCTCTTTGGGTTTTAGGAAGAGGAGGCTCCTACGGTTGGATGTCTCTGCTGCCCATCCTCCTAAAAATGTCCTAGATGGCTAGTTAGACTTTGCATCTCTTTATGCATATTTTGGTGATGTATGCCTCTTTCACAGACAGAGGAAAAAAGAGAGGAGAAGGCAAAATTACAGACAGACAACAAAAAAGAAAAGAGGGAGTTAAATGGATCACAAGATGGCAGGAGAAAAGAGCAGAGGTCAGATTTAAGTCTTAGAATTAATAAAAGTCAGAGTTCCCATCATGGTGCAGTGGAAATGAACCTGACTAGTATCCGTGATGATGTGGGTTCTATCCCTGGCTTTGCTCTGTGGGTTAGGGATCTAGTGTTGCTTTGAGCTGTGGTATAAGTCCCAGACGTGCCTTGGATCCTACATGGCTGTGGCTGTGGCTGGCAGCGTCTGATTGGATGCCTAGCCTGGGAACTTCCATGTGCCACAAGTATGGCCCTAAAGAAACAAAAAAAAAAAGAATAAAAGTAGAATTTAATCCAAATTATCTCCAAACTTCTGGAGAAGAGCATATTCCCCATCCCACCCCCAGCGAGTGTGTGCATTTGTTTTAAACTCTGATTCTCATCACTGAGAAGATTCTGTAGTCTTTTCTCTTTGTTTTTTTTTTTCCAAACTTGTTCACTAGAGATTTTTAATCCTTGCCCAACAAGATCGTCTACATTTCCCAGAGGAAATTAGAGCTTTAATTAAGCTTACAAGAGCCTGCAGTCCTATAAAAACTAATTACACGATCTTCAGAACCAGAAGCCTCAAGGATGCAATTTTATGAAGATGCACCTGTCCGTGTTGCAGGGCTGACATAAGGTGTGCCCGTTCTGCAGGGAGCAGCTTTAACCGGGAAACGGAGGGAGAAGCTAGAAACTGTAACATAACAGGCCATCGGTAATTGCTAAGATCTTTTCCAGTAAATCTCTTGTATCCGTTCATCACGTTAATGACCTGTTCGAGTTGTCTGCGGCTGACGCAACACAACTGTGGAGGACATAAACAGACCCGGCATCCAACGTCTCCTTGGATTTGACCTCCAACGTCCTCTGTTCTGCCTACACCAGATCTCTGCAGAGAGAGGCCCAGGGCTCCCTAACCTCTGACTGAGTTTGAATCTGTGACTTGTGTCCTCCCCTCTCGGTGATTTCAGTCTCGTGATCTTAGTGTGAAGCAGTCCCTCCCAGTGTGACCTCTTCCTGCATACACACCTGCTACCTTGTTCTCACCAAGACACTCCCAGGCATCCACACATCCTATGCAGAATTGTTTTAGAAAATTCTGAAATGTATACGCACTCTCAGAAGGTCTCTCTGGGGTCTTGGAAATGTGTAGTTGATAGAAGAATACAATGTCTGACTTTAGAAAACATCATTTTGCAACCTGTGCCTTCAAGAAGATGTTTGTTCCTGGCATCAGGAACCTAACGTGGAAGAGGCAGGTCGTTGGATACCAACGCAGCTACCTCTGTATTTGCATGTATCTCTCACCACAGCCAGACCCAGCCCATGTGGATCATCTGGCTCTGGCACATTCAGTTTCTCTCCACCCTTTCCCCAGGCTTCATGAATGAGGCACTTTCTTCAGTCCTGAGGCAGACACCCCCCCAAAAAAAAAAAAAACAATTTGGGAGATGCCTGTTACAGGATTCTCAATGTTAAGGACTCAGTTCCAAAATTCCTCATTCCCAAATTCCTCCATCCCAAATGAACCTGATACCAAGGAGGTGTTCATTATGCCTCACTTCCAAAATACCTTATACAGATGATGAACACGTGGTGGTAAGTTACCTCTAAAAATACATCTTCTTGTTAAAAAGGTAGGATATAGAGAATGCCATAAAGGCTTGGCAAAACATCCTGATTTTATGGCTATATCCTGTCACTGTGAATGTTCTTTTATGAAAAGGTCTGTGAGGATTGATGAAATTGTCATCCAAGAATGCTTTATTATAATGATGTCTGAAATGGGAATATTGCCTGATGGCTAATCTGTTATCTGCCTGGGAGAGAAGACCTGGCATTAGTCAGCTAGAGTTGCTAATTTTGGGGGGGGAAGGGGCAATCCTTTTGCACAAAAGACATTAATTCTGAGAGTGCATTAAAGTTAGACTTAATTGAATGTGAATTTGTACAATCACTATGGAAAAGAGTATGGAGGGTCCTCAGAAAACTAAATATAGAACTACCATAGGACCCATCAGTCCCACTCCTGGGCATATATCCAGACAAAACTATAATTCGAAAAGGTAGTGCACCCCTTTGTTCATTGCAGCACTATTCATAACAGCCAAGACATGGAAACAATCTACATCTCCATTGACAGAGGAATGGATTAAGAAGATGTGGTACATATACACAATGGAATACTACTCAGCCATAAAAATGAACTAATAATGCCATGTGCAGCAACATGGATCCAACTAGAGATTCTCATACTAAATGAAGGAAGTTAGAGAAATGCCATACGATATCACGTCTATGTAGTATCTAAAATGTGGCACAAATGAACTTATCTACAAAATGGAAACAGACTCAAAAGACATGGAGAGCAGAGGAGAGAGCAGAGAGCTAAGAGGATGGGGGAGGGAGTGGGATGGACAGAGAGTTTTGGGTTATTTGATGTAAACTATGACATTTAAAATGGTTAAGCAATGAGGTCCTGCTGTACAGCACAGGGAAATTCTATCCAGTGTCTTGGGATAGAACATAATGGAAGATAATATGAGAAAAACAATGTGTGTGTGTGTGTGTGTGTGTGTGTGTGACTGGACCACTTTGCTATAGAGCAGAAATTGACACAACACTGTAAATCAACTATACTTTAATAAAAAATTTTTAAAATGACTTAATTGATATTACTAGGACATTAGAAAAGAGAATGCACATTTTTTTCAAATGCACATGGAACATTCTCTAGAACTGACCACATACTAGGGCACAAAATAAGCTTCAACATATTTAAGAGCACAGGAGTTCCCATCATGGTGCAGTGGAAGCAAATCCGACTAGGAACTGTGAGGTTGTGGGTTTTGATCCCTGGCCTTGCTCAGTGGGTTAAGGATCTGGCATTGTCATGAGCTATGGTGTAGGTCATAGATGTGGCTCAGATCTGGCATTGCTGTGGCTGTGGTTTAAGCCCAGCAGCGGCAGCTCCAATTCAACCCCTAGCCTGAGAACCTCCATATGCTGCAGGTGCAGCACTAAAAAGACAAAAAAAAAAAAGACAAAAAGAAATTTAAGAATGTAGAAATTATTTCAGGCATCTTTTCTGACTACAATGTCATGAAAGTAGACATCAACCTCAGAAAAAAGAAATGAGAAAAAATGATTGCATGGAGACTAAACAATATGCTACTAAAAAAACCCAGTGGGTCAATGATGAAATCAAAGATGAAATTAAAAAAATACCTTGAGACAACTGATACTGTGTTATAAACTAGAAAACCACCAATTTACCCGTCAGTGAGTAACGTTTGGTTTACTGCACAGCTGATAACAAACATCAGAAAAATCACCAAAATCAAATAGGTTATGCTTTCATTCTATGTGGGGAAAAAAAAATGGAATCCCTTTCAAAATAGAGTTTTTCTGCCTGTAAGGCTATGACATTGGATCTTCTGGAGAAAAATGTCAATTTCTTGATGAAAGTAATTAACAGAGCAATGATGATGCAGATGCACATTTCAAAGTTGATCTTCAAAGGCTACATCTGATGGTTGTTTGTTTAAAATATTAAAAGTGCACCATCTGACTATGGAAAATGAAAGTCACATAACTCCTCCATCAGTAATGAAGGCTGGAAGTGACTTATACCTATTGTCTTGATTTATCGTCTTATCTAAACTACAATAATAAGTCATATCAACAAAAACACTTAAGGCGGTTTGCAGGAATGTCTAAAATTCTAACATCTTGTCAGTTCATGCACAGCACTGATTGGGATGCAATTCAGCAGTTTTGGTGTAATTCCACTTTCATATCCATCTCTGTATGTGTGTTAACCCTTGGCTCCCCAGGCCCTCCAGTGACCAGTAGCCTGACCATGACAGCTGCCATCCCTTCAGCCAGCTTTCCTCTGAATTCCAGTTGGGTTCAAACACAGATAGATTGGAAAGGAGAAGAGATGGCTTCCGAATTTCATCCCCACTCCTCCCTTGCTCCTGCACCATCTAACAGTAGAAGCGGCAACTATTCATGACGATTCCTCCACCCTGGGGGTCCCTTCTGTGCAGCCCTGAGTCGCTGTGAGATCTGGTGAGACCGTCTCCTGGCCTGGTCCCTTCATGCCCACCTGGGTATCACCTGAGCTTACCTGTTCATCTCCTGTCTCATCGCTATCCTCACCTTCTTCCTTAAACTGCCTTGGACTGCACCATCTGGGAAGTGGCTTCCCTCTCTTGCGAGGACCCTGACTTGTCCCATCTTCGTGAGGATGGGGCTGTGTCTCCTGGGAATATCACCCTATCCATAGCACCTGGAACACTTCAAGAAGCTGCTCTGTACGTCTTTTATGGTTGCAGTCCACCTTACGTAAAGTTAACCATTTTAAGTGAACGAGCTGGCAGCATTGAGGACAGTTATAATCTGGGACAGCCCTCGTCACTGACTAATTCCAGAACAGATTCATGACCCTAAGAGGACACCCCATCCCCCCAACTAGTCACTCCCTATTCCTCCTTCTCCTTGGCAACCGTGCATCTGCTTTCTGTTCCTATAGACTGAACTGTTCTGGATATTTCATATACAGGGAATCCTCTACAGTGGGGCTTTTTGTGTCTGACTTACTGCTCTGAGCATCATGTTTTCTGGGTTCATCCGCGTTCGACTGGGAGTCTGTTCTTCATCCTTTTTCTGGCTGAACAATATTCCATGGTAGGGATAGAGCACTGTTTGTTTTTCCATTAATCCACTGATGAACATCTGTATTGATTTGATCTTTCCCCCCCCTGTTGTGAATAGTACTTCTACGAAGCGTGTACAAGCCTTTCACTGAGTCCTTCCTACCTATTGATCAGATAGATAAGTCATACCAGTTCATTAGACAGACATTTCCAAGACTGTGTTTATCAAAATAGCACACGTGCAAGCTTTCCCCGTTGTTACATGCTGCTTTTCTGAAATTTAATATGAAATATGCTCAAACCACATCCTTTTCTGGGGGGTTTTCAAAATACTTTCCCTTCCAACACATTCTGAGGGTGGCGCATTTGAGCGACAGTCCGCCCAGGCAAGGCTGTGACTTTGAGAGACCCTTTATTTCCCAGACTCATTTGTGCAAAGACTCTCCCGCTTTCTCATTAACAGTCTGTGGTGTCCAGTGTACAATGCTCTGCAATCCAATAAATTGGCGCAAGAAAGCCAACATGTGTTTCTCCTTCTTCATTACACAGTGTGTCCAGGGCTTTCCCCAGATAGGTATGAAATTTCTTTTCCCTAATAGTTTTTCTTTTTTTTTTTTTTTTTTTTTTTTGGAAAGTAAGAAATAAAACAGTCTTGGCTAATTGTAGATGATATGATGGTCGGAGTGTCTAGAGCGGAAACATGTGGATATTCCAGCCCAATGACAGTCCCAAGATTTACCACAAGTTCCAAGTTCACAGACCTTGTCTCGACAACAGCTGAGGGACGATGATTTGAGACAGTTGTGTTGTGGATATTCAGAAGATGCCTGAGATGTTTTTCTTTAATTTTATTCAAGTTGATTTATCATGTTCTGTCAATTTCTGCTGTACAAGCAAAGTGACGCATTCGCCCATACACATTCCCTTTCTCCTATTATCTTCTGTCATGGTCTATCCCAAGAGACTGGACAGAGTTCCCTGTGCTGGACAGCAGGACCCCATGGCTTATCCAACCTAAATGTCCTAGTTTGCATCTACGTACCTCAAACTCCCCATCCGTCCCACGCCCTCCCTTCCCCCTTGGCAACCCCAAGTCTGTTCTCTCTGTCTGCGAGTCTGTTTCTGTTCTGCAGATAGGTTCATTTGTGCCCTATTTTAGATGCACCGTGCTCTCTCTCCTCTCTCCTGGGCGTGTCAGTGGCCATCTCCTCCCCCTGTCCTCACAAGGTCATCCCTCTGTGTGTATCTATGTCCTAACCTCTTCTTCTAAGGACCCCCATCCTGGGGGGACCAGGGCTCACCCTACAGGGTCATTTCGCCTCCATCCCCTCTGGAAAGACCCGTCTCCTAATACGGTCACATTCTGAGGTCCTGGGGGGAGAGTTTCAGCATGTGAATTTTGAAGAGGCGTTAATTCAGCTCCACGCAGTTTCTCAGCACAAATTCAAGAAGCCCATGTACCTACGGTTGTGGGCATTCCCTAGAGCAGAAGTGGTCTGATTGGAAAAAGACGTGTATAGCTCAGTAAGCCATAGATTTAAGTTTCTCTAACTTTGCAGAAGGTCCCAACATGCTTTCTGTCCTCGCACAGTGAGACACGGTCCAAAATGGGATTCTTTCTGGACCCATCCTTCAGCCATCTTCCTCAGGTTTAGTTTTGAAAATTTCACCAAAAAGATATTCTACAGAGCTATTTTTTTCATGTAAATATTTCCACCATCAAATTTTTGTGTGTGTGTGGCTGCACCTGTAGCATATGAAAGTTCCCAAGTCAGGGCTTGAAGCTGAGTCACAGCTGCAGCAATGACAGATCCTTTAACCCACTGTGCCGGGCCAGGGATACAGCTCAAACCTCTGCAGCAACCCTGGCTGCTGCAGTTGAATTCCTTTTTTTTTTCTTTTTATCTCTTTTAGGGCTGCACCCTCAGCATATGGAGGTTCCCAGGCTAAGAGTCAAATCGGAGCTATAACTGCCAGCCTACACCACAGCACAGCAACACCAGATCCAAGCCTTATCTGTGACCTACACCACAGCGCATGGCAATGCCGGATCCTTAACCCACTGAGCGAGGCCAGGGATCAAACCTGCGTCCTTATGGATGCTAGTCAGATTCATTTCTTCTGAGCCATGATGGGAACTCCTGCAGTTTAATTCTTTCCCCCCCCCCGCCCCCCGCTTCGGTCTTTTTGTCCTTTTAGGGCTGCACCTGCAGCATATGGAGGTTCCCAGGCTAGAGGTCAAATCAGAGCTCTAGCTGCTGGCCTACACCACAACCACAGCAATGACGGATTCAAGCTGTGTCAGAGACCTACACCACAGCTCACGGCAACGCTGGGTCCTTAACCCATTGAGCAAAGCCAGGGATCAAATCTGCATCCTTATGGATGCTATTTGGGTTCACTAACCGCTGAGGCAAGACAGAAACTCCATTTTTTTTTCTTTTTTGCAGTTCAATTCTTAACCCACGGAGCCATGATAGCAACTCCCCCAACATCTCGTTTTAATTTGCATATAATCCAAACAATTCTCCAGTATTGCACATACACTGTTTTGAAGTATCCTATATTTTTCACGTATGTGTGTACTGTATTTCTGAGACGTGTTCCCTTTCTTCTATGAGAAGAAAATCAGTCTAATGAAATTGAGACACACACACAATGCAATGAATCCAAACCACTTAGAACAGAAGGCATCCATTGATTGTACAAAGAGCTTTACCTGAAATGTCATGGTTGCACCTGCAGCTTTAATTACCATCTCAGAAATCAGGTGACTATTCCTGTAGGAAGTCGGAGTTAAAGTATTACAGATGTTCTCCAACATGTAAAATGTTAAATCTTTACAGTGATTTTCCAACCACAAGCAAAAGCCCACTTTTTAGTGCATGCCTGGCGGCACTTCCCCGCCGTCTCAGCCTCGCCACAGCTCGTCACGACGGAAACAGCTGAGCCGTTCTCCCCACCTCCTGGCAACCCTCTTGAGTGCCTCCGTCATCTCAGACCGTTCCCAGCCTTTACACTGAGCGTTTCCCTACCTGGCGTGTTTTATTTCTCCATGGTCAACGGTCTGTGACAGCAGAGGTCAAAAGGACGGTGCCCGTCGTCACCAGACACTCTCCGGTCCAGCTGAGATCTCCCAGTCCCTTTCCTGGGCCAGAAGGATGGGACTTCATGTGGTCCAGAATGGCCCTTTCCGGAGAAGAAAAACGCCCCGCAGCCAAATCACCCAGTGGAGCTCAGGCAGCCTGCATCTTGCGAGAAGATAAAACGAAACACGAGAAAACCACCTTCTCCTGGACACCCACGCTTGTCCCTGGAGAGAAGACGCTTCCCCACTCACTGGCTGTCTGGTGTGGATAGGTTGGTAGTAGCTTAGTAGCTAGGTACATAGATAGATATTTAGATAGATAGACAGACAGATGATAGATATTGTAGATAGATAGATAGATAGATATTATAGATATGTAGATAGATAGGTAGATGGATAAAGATGACAGAGATGATAGGGGATAGTTACCTGGATAAACAAATAAAAATGACAGATAAAAATGATAGCTAAGTAGATAGCTGGGTGGTATTTAGATGGTGAATGGATAGATCAGTAGATACGTAGCATATATATGCAGACATATGATTTATATATAGTTTATAAATATATTTTATATAATTAAGCACATTCACTCATGTGCTGCGTGACAGTTTTGAGAACTCGTTAAAAAAAAAAACCAAAACCTTGAACTCCAATTCGGATATATTCTAGTTCTGTCGCTGATGAGGTGTCAGGACAGGGGAAAGCTCGTGTCATCTCTCCATGTCTCCACTTGCCCCTCCGTCAGGTGGTCATCATGGTGGGATTTGTCATGGCATGAATGAGAGTATGAAAAATGTCTCCGCACCCTGGGTTGCCTGGTGGTCCTGCATCCACCAGTACCTTTGAGGGAGATCTCAGCCAGCTGCCACACAGGATGGGGGCTCCTTTACCATTTAATTGCTCACATCAGCCAGAAAGCCCCATGCCTCCTTATACATAATAGTTTAGGAAATCCGACACCAGCCAGTCCAGGCTGACAGGAACCATTAAGTCAATCTGAAAGTGGAATTCACCTGAGGCGCGAGGGGACCGGAGATCAAACACACCTCACTCATCTCCATCCCTTTGAAACCGGACTCAAACGAGCTTTTGAAGACGACATAATGAAGCCTGAAGAGAGAAGGAACAGGGCTGCTTTGTCTGCTCCTGGGACAAGGCTCCCGTTCTCACATTTCTGCACCTGCTGCACGGTTCAAACAAGAATGGAAAAGAGACCCGTCTCTCTGGGCTGTGAGAAGGGGGCTCTTTTCCGACGGGAGGGGAGCCCCTGTCTTCTGTATCATCGCTGGTCTCAGTTGACAGAAATGGCATCTCCGGGTCCTAGGATGTTATAGGGGAAGCGAGAGAAAGGGAGCAGTTCCCACGTCCCTTTAAAGGGCAGCGTGCCTGTCTGGTTATCTCCATCACGTGTCATGGACTCAGCGAGACCCCTGATGCTTTGAAAGTTCACCAGTGTCCACTGAGCAAAACTAGGGATCTAGGGATGGGTGTGAGCCCCAGAGAGAGGACAGGATGCTGACACATAAGATGGAGAGTCATGGAGACAGAGCACGGGGCCACTGGCCAACCGCAGGATGCTCCCAGCATCTGGTACCGAAGGCGAGCTGGCTCTGCTCGCTGCCCAACAGGCTGTGAAATCAGGAGACGGGTCATTGGGGCAAGGAATAGCGACTTTTAATCCCAAAGCCAGGCAACCAAGAAGATGGCAGACTAGTGTCTCAAAGAACCATCTCCCCTCAGTGGGAATTCAGACTCCTTTTATGCAAGAAAGGGGAGGGGCTCGTGGTTGCAAACTTCTCGGTGCAGGAATCCTCTGTTTTTGTAGCTGTCCACGTAAGTTAGGTCATGACGTTCCTGCAAACTTGCAACAAAACAAAGGTTATTCTCTGTTCTGCAACTTTTTAAAGCTTTTGAATCTAAAAATGTACTACTCCAAAGTGCCTCTTGTGGTTCAGCAGGTTAAGAGCCCGACCTAGTGTCGGTGAGGATGTGGGTTCTATCCCTGGCCTCACACAGTGGGTTAAGGATCCGGCATTGCTGCAAGCTGTAGCATAGGTCACAGATGCAGCTCAGATCTGGTGCTGCTGTGGCTGTGGCGTAGACCAGCAGCTGCAGCTCCGTTTGGACCCTCGCCTGGGAACGTCCAGATGCCGCAGGTGCAGCAGTAAAAATTTTAAATAATATTTGAAAATGTAATACTCTTAAAAGTCACAGCCCTGAGAATGGACTTTCCTGTATATTTCAGGCTTTAGGCAGCATACTTGTGCAAAAGGTGCTGAGCCCACCTCACTCAGCACAGGTGACAGAGGACAAAGGCTAAAGGACGGTTCAAGGAAAAAGGACATTTCGAAGATGGACTCAGCTGTGTTCTTCCCTATTACAGAACCTCTGCAAACTCATCTGCAGAGGCTGCAGCTGCTTTGAGCACCTGTCCCCGAGGCTGAATCACCCACCCCAAGGAGCTCTGTGTCTGCAGTGCTTGCTGATAAAACTCAGGCGCATCTCAACAGGGCCCTCATCCTACTGTGATTCAGGGGGACCAGTTAGGGCCGTGGACAAGGATGGATGCTACTTTGAGAAGCTTTCCCCTTTCCACACACCTGAAGGCTGCCCTGTATGTTTTGTACAGCTGCAGAAGAGGGGTAACACCCAGAGGAAACCCTGCTGTGTCTCCATTTCAAAACCAGGAGACAAAAGGGACTGGGCACGCCTCCCCCTCGTTCCTTTTAAAAGTCCTAGCGAGGCAGGAGTTCCCTGGTGGCTCGGTGGGTTAAGGACTAGCATTGTCGCTGCTGTCACTTAGACTGCTGCTGCTCCTGGCCCAGGAACTTCCACATGCTGTGGGTGTGGCCAAAAAAAAAAAGTCTTAGAGAGGCAAAGACATGAAGGCAATGGCAAATAAACAAATATGAGAATACATACATGAAAAGACATACAGCCTACTTCAGGAGCAGAAGGAAATGAAATCCAAGCCATGCTTTACCATGTTTATTGCTCTGGCCAAGAAAAAAAAAATTGGGACGAAACCAACTGTCTTTTTTTGCCAGGAGGTGGGGAAATGAGGACTCTGATACCTTTGGCTTAATGGTTTTTAATGGAAATGCAGCAAGATCTGTTATGTGTTTACATGGCTAACCTGTGACTCAGCAGTTCCTCCTCTGAGACTAATTCTGCCAAGTCAGGAGAAAGGGGCTGTGTTGTCACAGACAAGGAAAGAGGGTCACAGATAGGAGATGCCGGACACATAGTGAAACCCGGGGAGTGTCTGTCCTTTTTTTTCTTTTTTTAAATTTAAAGGGTAGTGGATTCACAACGTTGTGCCAGTGTCTGCTGTACAGCCAGGTGACCCAGTCGTACCTGTAAACACAGCCCTTTTCTGATCTCATGGTCTCTCTCAAGATGTCCTTTTTTTCCACTTGGCCCTTTTGGCTCCATCTCTGTGATTCTGATTTCAAAAAGGTCAGGCTGAGGAGTATGACTCCCGCAGGGGGTCCCTCGAGTGCTTCAGGGTCTAGGGCGGCGTGGCCGTACATGGACGGCGGGTCATACCTCTTATTCCTCAGTGGGATGCCTGGCTGATGCTCGTACCTGTGTCTGCAGGCAAGACAATCACACTGCATGACGCATGCGAGGGGGACCTCTGCCTGCCCAAGTCTGTCTCGTCTTCCCCAACATACTCACCTGTCTCATCTTTCTCTGTGCCTTTATTAAAGTCCAGTTATGTGCAGTGTTGTGTCCATGTCTGCCATACAGCAGAGTGACCCCGTCCTACACAGATTTACATTCTTTTTCTCTTACTATTGTCCATCCTGGTCCATCCCAAGAGACTGGACAGAGTTCCCTGTGCTGCACAGCAGGCCCTCATGGCTTCTCCATTCTCAATGTCACAGTCTGCATCTACAGACCCCCAAACTCTGCGTCCATCCCACTCCCCTCTCCCCCCGACCCTAGCAACCCCAAGTCTGGTCTCTATGTCTGTCTGTTTCTGTTCTGCAGGCAGGTTTATTTGTGCCATATTTTAGATTCCACATAGAAGTGATATCATATGGTATTTGTTTTTCTCTTTCTGACCTACTTCACTTAGTATGAGAATCTCTAGTTGCATCTGTGGTGCTGCAAGTGGCATGATTTCGTTCTTTTTCATGACTGAGTGTTTCATCTTTCCTTTTAATTTAATTTCATTTTCAGGGTCCCTCCAAATTATTTAAAATCAAGAAACGTTGACCGCAAAATTTCCTTTCTGTAGACCTATCCATTTCTCTGAGGCTTTTATGTAGTTTTTTAATGAAGCACATTTTATTTTTAATAAACAATTAAAATAGCATTTTCATTTAACTTTGTAATTACATAAAACTGCTACAGATGTTAAAACTTGAGTCTCTCTATGTCAGAGGTAGCCGTTTTTTTTGTGCCATCCCTTGGAAGGGTACAATTAATTTATCCAACATTTTCATGGTTTGGAGACCTTGACACCGAAAGAAAGAATGAATATTCTCCGATACTGAGGCTTTCTCCAGCCTGTAAAAAATGACGCATTGACCTTTCTAACCAGCTACGTTTTGATTGCACTAACATATTTCAAGGAGGCAGTTTGTGGCAAACAGCAGACTCCCTGTCACAGCCGTCCTTCTGGAGGGTTTTTTCATATCTTGGTCTCATGCTGGGAATAAATGAAATGTCGGGCAGGCAGACGCAAAGGTCAGCACAACACGTCATAGTACAGCCAATGCCAAGTGCCTTTGTCTGAGATCTTTAGAAGACATTGACTTCCTATTTGCAATTCCCAGCTACCCATCTTTGGGTAGAAAACATGACCACGTCAGCCTGAATTTGCTCCTTCCAGTAGACACGTTTCTTCTGCAGAGAGCGCCGCAGTCTGGGGCTGGAAGCCCACAGCCAGTCTGCAGATGGGCACCTGAGAAGTCATGCTTGCACTTTCAGCATGGCGTTGGCACAGGTCCTTCCTTCAGAAATGTCTTTCAGGGATGCTGGCTGTGTAACAGCTAGGACACAGGTTCCTGGGGACCTGAAAGGGGAAATCCACCCAGAAAAATGCATTGCATTCTCATTCTGGAAACCACACAAAAGCACCTAACACCAACTGTATTTGTTTCCTGGGGCAGACACAGCAAAGCACCATGAAATGGGTTGTCCCCCAGCCCTGGAGACCAGACATCTGAAGTCAAGGGGTCCCAGGGCCAGGCTCCCTCCAGAGGCTCCAGGGGAGTGTCCTTCCTGCCTCTTCCAGCTTCTGGGATGGGGGCCGCCTCCCTCCCGTCTCTGCCTCCATCTTCCCGTGGCTTCTCCTCGAGTCTGTGTCTGCTCTTGTGTCTCTTAGGAGGACACTGTCCTTGGATGGAGGGCCACCCTGACCCAGGAGGACCAGCCCCCCCTCATCCAGGAGGACCTCCTCTCAGACCCTTCCCTTCATCACATCTGCAAGCATGCTTTTTCCAGCTTCACGATACAGACGTCTTTTGGGGTACTGTCATTCATCCTATGCCATGGGTCAAGGGAAGCTTGATTTCTAGAACTATCTCTGTCCTTAAGTTCCTCTGTGATTTGGGGCTCACCTTGTTATGCTCCATCTTCTCCGAAATACTCAGGCTAACCAATATCCACTGTTCTTTTCAGCTCCAAGACTGAATTTGTTTTCTGTGTCCCCATGACCTTCATAGAATCTTTACCATCGGAGGGGCCATCTCAAAAAACATTCACTAGGAGCCATTTATTATAAGGCTAACTTGGGAAAGGTTAGAGACAGATGTCACACCTCTTTGGGTGGGAAATCAGACACAGGACTATTCATCAACACAGGTTCATCTGATTTCAACCAAGTGCTAGGTATTTCAAGGCAATAACTTTAGAGTCCTGAATGATAATCAATAGTAAACATAGATTCCCCCAACAGTGAAGGAGGAAAACAGGATGGAGGGTCCTCAGGAAACTGAATATAGAACTACCGCATTAGCCAGCAATCCTACTCCTGGGCATCTATCCAGACAAAACTGTCATTCCAAAAAATCCATGCACCCCTGTGTTCACTGCAGCCCTATTCACAATAGCCAAGACAGGGAAACAATCTAAGTATCCATCAGCAGATGAAGGGATTAAGAAGATGTGGTACATATATACAATGGAATACTACTCAGCCCTAAAAAAGAACAAACTACTGACATTTTCAGCAACAGGGATGCAATTAGAGATTCTCATACTAAGTAAGACAAACAAAGACAAACACCATATGATATCACTTCTATGTGAACTCTAAAATATGGCACAAAAGAACCCATCTGCAGAACAGAAATAGACTCACAGATGCAGAGAACAGGCTTGTGGTTGCCAAGGAGGAGGGGAAGGGAGTGGGATGGGAGTTTGGGGTTGGTAGATGCAAACGCCGTGCAGCCCTGCTGTCCAGCACAGGGAACTCTATCCAGTCTCTTGGGGTAGAACATGAGAGAAGATAGTATAAGAAAAAGAACATGTATCTATGTATGACTGGGTCACCTTGCTATACAGCAGGCATTGACTCAACACTGTAAACCAGCTATACCCTAATAAAAAATAAGTATAAAAATAGGAACTCTAGAGAAATGGAACCACCTACACATTGACTTCTGCTGCATGATGCCTCTGTTCCCACCCATCCATCTGTAGAAGGTGCCAAACCACATACATTCTTCGTAGAAACATTCTAAGGAGCAAGAAGCAAAGTAGTGTCTCCACTTTATCGTAATGTCTACACATTTATCTGCACGATAGGTCATTTTATGCAGCAGCTGGATGGCTGGGGTGGGCAGGTGTGTTCAGATGAAATGTGATTTCCACGTGTGTCTCCGAGGGTCTTTCCAGATGAGCCCTGGGAAGTCAGTAGAAGGAGTCGAGTAGATGGTGCTCCCCAGGATGGGTGGGCCTCATCTAATCAGTTGAGGGCCAGAGTAGAACTGAGAGTGAAGGAGGGGAGAACTCATCCCTCTTTTGTTCTGCATGGACGTTGAGCTGAGACATCCTTTTTTTTTTTTTTTCGTCTTTTTGCTATTTCTTGGGCCGCTCCCATGGCATATGGATGTCCCCAGGCTAGGGGTCCAATTGGAGCTGTAGCCACCGGCCTACACCAGAGCCACAGCTACATGGGATCCGAGCCGTGTCTGCAACCTACACCACAGCTCATGGCAACGCTGGATCGTTAACCCACTGAGGAAGGGCAGGGACCGAACCCACAACCTCATGGTTGCTAGTCGAATTCGTTAACCACTGCGCCACGACGGGAACTCCTGAGACATCCTTTCTCATCTTAACCTCACTCTGGGGTTCACACCTTCAGCCCCTCTGGTTCTCATGCCTTTCTTTGGCTTCTGACTGAATAACACTGCAGGCTTGCAGCAGGGGGCAGCAGCATCTGACATGTGACAGGGTCAATTGTGGGATTTCTCAGCCTCCAGAATTGCCCAAGCCAGTTCCTCATAATAAATTTGTGTCCCTCTCCCTCCCCCCAACTCCTGTTTTCACGGTTATACCCTAACTACCATAAAGACCATCCTGTAGCATCATTTTCCAACATCACGTCCCATACTCATCAGCCTTATTCCATGGTGCTCCTAAATTGGGGCTATGGTCATGACAGAGCTCCCCAGGAAGTTTCCCTCCATATACCCAAGTCCACCCTAACACACACTTTCCCTGGCAGCTGACAGAGGACACCCTCATGCCTGACTGCCCAGGATCTCCTGCACTGCATTCCAGTTTAACTCCACCCCACGTCCACACATCCATTCTCGTCTTTCCCTCAGGTCTTTGCTGAAAACCTCAGACCACATCAGACTCTGCCTCCTTCCGATTCATCTAATACGCCTCTGCACCATGATGTTGGCACATAAACATATACTGAGTTGCTCGCTCATTTAAGTCAGTCTTGTGTGTCTCCTCTCCATGTTTCCAAGAGAAGCGTCAAACATCTTATTCTGTCCTCCATCACACACCAGAGCCCTGAGGCTGGAGGGAAACGCCATGTGTGACTTGAAAGTCCAACCCAAGGGCCATTAGGTCTGAAAAAGAATCATTAAAGCAGCAGACTATGCTGCTAGGTAAAGTCTAGCCCTCTGTCATTCTGTCTTCATGCATGCTTTGTGACTTAATTGGGAACATTCCCACAGGAAATTAATGAAGCCTGTCCGTTACAAACCTTCAGACTTGGGAAAACCCAGAGTTACATTTTTTACGCTACTCTGTGTCTGTAATGAAAGTTCTGCCTGCTTATGCCAATAAGCTATTCCTTATGATTACAAAAGGGTCTGCTTTATTATTGTAGGAATTACCCCGCCCGTTTCTTCTGCAATAAATTATGCTTTTAAGATTCTTAGATTTCCTATCACTTATACGTGATCATCTCCTAACATCAGAGCAGAGACCTTCCCAGATCCTATGTAATGAATGCAGAATCTAATACAGTATCCCACAGAAGATGCAAACACACTTTATGCAAATCGCTAAGTCCTATTTCCTGCAACAATCCATTAAACGGGAAAGGAAACGAAAAAAGTCCTATTTGACCTCCTTGTCCTGAAATCTAGATGCACTGCCTAAAAATCTTTCAGGTGATTCATCCTTGAAGCAATGCTATTTTCACAGGTATCTTAGGCATTCGGCATGTGAGGCATGCTCAAAATGAGCGAGGCATGAGATCCTTTTAAGTAATTGCTAGCAGCATCTTTGCTGTAGGGCTGAATTCCTCATTAGAATACGAGTATTCAGAAATCAGAACAAAGATGTCTGGGTGGATCATTGTTCTAGGATTATGATGCAAACCCAAGGGGAAAAGATACAGGCAGGATTATAGCAAGAGAATGAAAAGAGACAAATAAAATTAGTTGTCAAAATTGAAGAGTATCTGGCTTACCCCACATACGGCACAGCCAGAGATTTGAGAATAGGCTGGTAGATTTCTAGATATCTATTCTGCATAGGAAAACGATAAAGAATGTGCTTTTCTCATCCAAACAGACATGATTATGTGGAAGCTTTGCCACAAGATTGCCCCCTACCGCCGGGTTACATCAAAGCAGGTGGCTCGCGGGGAGACCTTTTTTTTGCTATTTCTTGGGCCGCTCCCACGGCATATGGAGGTTCCCAGGCTAGGGGTCTGATCGGAGCTGTAGCCACCGGCCTACGCCAGAGTCATAGCAACGCGTGATGTGAGCCGCGTCTGCAACCTACACCACAGCTCACGGCAACGCCGGATCGTGAACCCACGGAGCAAGGGCAGGGACTGAACCCGCAACCTCATGGTTCCTAGTCGGATTCATTAACCACTGCACCATGACGGGAACTCCAGGGAGACCTTCTAAGATGCATTTCCATACCAGGGCACCTTAGGAATGAAAGGAGGAGCAATCCAGAGCAAAGACTCTTCTGTGGTCATTGGGAGGCCAGCTGCTGGTGAGACACTGGCTGGACAGGGTTGAGGAGGCAGTGAGGCTCAAGGAACCAGCATCCGGCCCCATGAGAGATGCTGTGTAAACACGTGGATCTGAACCAAAGAACCACAAGGGCATGACACTTTCTGCAGCTTCATCAGACGAGGTGCTACAGCCCAGGATGAGGCTGACTCCTTCCAGCTCCGAGGCTGCAGGCAGAACCTGAGAAAATGTGGGGGTCCCTGGCTTTCATTGAAAGCATGGAAACCCTTCATCTCCTTCGGGTCTTTTTGCAGGTGTCTATGTTTACATTGTGTAAATGCTCCATATCTTGATGTCAGTTATTGAGTTATTTAGAAATGTCCCTGTTATGCCAAGTGTTAGTGAAATATGTAGGATTTGATTTAGAACAGGAATTATCTAGGCGTCAAGGACTCTCGTTCTTCAATGTACACAGATAGTTCAGGAGAAGAAATTATGTGTACGTGTGTGCATTTGCATGTGTGCGTGTGTGTGTGTGGACACAGAGAAAGAGGGAGAATTATAGAATAATCAGGACGATAATAATAAATATTGTTTATTATTTATGAAAAGTTTATAAATAAATAACATTTATTTTTAAATATATGTGTAAACATTTATAAATATTTGTAAACATTTATAAATATTTATAAACATTTATAAATAAATGTTGGAGAGGATGTGGAGAAAAGGACACCTGCCTACCCTCTTGGTGGAAATGTAAATTTGTGTAGCCACTATGGAGAACAGTTTCCTCAGAAAACTCAACAATCCCACACCTGGACCTCTCTCCAGAGAAAACCATAATTCGAAAAGATCTGTGCACCCCAGTGTTCACTGCAGCACGATTCACCGTAGCCAAGACATGGAAACAACCTATGGTCCATCGACATCCATCAGTGGATAACGAAGATGTGGTCCACAGACACCGTGGAGTACGACTCCGCCATAACACAGAATGAAATCACGCCTTTTGCAGCAACACGGATGGACCTAGAGCTGATCGTATTAAGTGAAGTTCATCAGAGAAAGATAAATATCATATGATATCACTTATATGGGGACTCTAATAAGATGATACAAAATAACTCATGTATAAAACAGAAACAAACTCACAGGTTTCAAAACCCATCTTACGGTTACTATCGAGGAAACTGTTGCGGGGGAAGGACGATTGTGGGCAGGGGGAATAATACACCAGCTACTGTATAAAATAGGTGATGAGTAAGAACCTGCTCTGAAGCACAGGAACACCCAGCCAACAGTTCATCATAACCTAAATGGGAAAAAAAGAATGGAGTTAGGTCCATGTGTAATCGATTCGCTTTGCTGTACTCTTGAAACTCACACTACGTTCTAGGTCAACTCTACTCCAATAAAATTTAAAAAAATAAAACAAGAACAAGAAAAAAAAAAACAATCGGGACAAAAATGGCAACACGTGCTAACTACACATAGAAGCATGTAAGAGTCCCCTCTTTTTATGATTCTTATTCTAAGTGTATATTTATGTTCAGGAAAACAGTGACAACCACAAGAGACAAGCTCAGACATCATCTGGTTGGCTTCCCCTCATTTAAACGTTTTGGTACCTTTTATTTACGGGGAATGTTTCATGTCGGGGGCGGTCCCTGGGCTTTTAGGAACATGGGATGCTCCAAGGATCTAGGCATTTCCGAATGTCACCCACCTAACAAGCCAACCTGTGCTTTGCCGTTGACCCTTTGTGGCTCCTTTGTCTTTCAAATTTCCAGCAGGATTTTTGGAGCAGGGTAGAGGTTGAGCTCTCAAGAATACTTAGAGCATATGAACACACATGGTGGTTCTTAAAATCAGTCATATGCATCTGGCTAATTCAGTATTTTTAAAAAAAGACAGAAATATGAAAAGAGCTCTATTAAACATTAATAATAAATGTTTTCCTAAAGAGAGAGGTTTCATTAGGTCTTCTTCATGACTGTTTAAACAGAAATCATTTTAAATAGACGTTTCTCATTTCCCCGAGGTGCAGTTTTCTCATTTTTGGGGTCCCCATGTGAAGTGGCCTTCTGCTGTCTTTTTTTTTTTTTTTCCTCTTTCAATGCGGTGAGACATCGCCTTTTTAATCCAGAGAAAGTTACAACGCTTACATAATGAGCGTTTTTAGCTTTTACCAGACACTAAATAATATAGCCTATGGCCAATTCCCTTTTTTTTTTTTTTTCCAGATGGAGTTCATTTTTTTTTAAAAAAAAGCAGTCAGAAAGAATTTCCAGAGAAAATTTCAAAGGGGCACTTTGGCGCATGAGACATTAAATGTCTGAAAGCAGTTCCTTCATTCAGGAAACAGGAGGCATGTTTAATACATCAAATCTTGCAGGCGTCTTTTGCGTCATGCCTGGGTTGCCTTTTTTAAAAAAAAAGTAAATAAATAAAAGAAATAAAATGCTTTTGATCTTTCAGCCTCTAAATTCCAGGAAGGAGGGAGTACAGATCGGACAAATGTCCGCTGCTTTGGGACCATGAGTTTTCACGGGGTTTCAGCCTCTCGAGGAACATCTCTTGCCTTTTCGCAAGGATAAAACGTTAGGCATCAGCCTTTCTGATTAGGTCCCAATATAGCTGTCCAGTTGTCCCTGATAAACTATCCACCAGGTGCAGAAATGTGGCCCTATGTCCTGGAATAACAGGACAGACAGGGACAGAATATTAAAAACCAGACGCCGTCTCCCTACATGATGGACAGTCTCTACCAGCTCTTTGCTTCTCCACTTACTGGCATCACTGGAGACAGGATGTCTTTGAAACAGTCATCTGGGCTCAGACTTCAGTTTTCCTTCTCCCAACCCCCCTAGCGCTTCGTGTGGAAGAACCCCGCTGAGCACCTCCTATATTTTTTTCAAGCTGTCTGTAAAATCGAGTCAATTTGTTGTACACCTGAAACTCATGCAACATTGTAAATCAACCATAGTCTAATGACATTAACTTTTTTACAATGAAAAATTAAATTAAAAAATAGAAAAGAAGGAAATCATGCCACTTGCAGCCGCATGAATGGACCTAGAGACGAGTACACTAAGTGAAGTTAGCCAAGTAGGACAGATTTAGGCAGTTTGAATTGAGCAAATGTGAGGTGCCAGTTACACACCCAGAACATGGGAAGGATCCAGAGTTAGAATCTGTTTCACTGGAGGTTGGTCTCTCTGTGTTAAGAGCCCCTGCATCCCCCTGAGGCCAACTACGAACTTGCATCGTTACCATTAAGCATGAGTGAGGGACTTATAAGATGTATACACTTATTAAAGATAAAACACAGTATCCTATCCTATATACAGAACAGAAATGGACTCACAGATGTGGAGAACAGACTCGGGGTTGCCAAGGGGGAGGGAGTGGGATGGACGGGGTGTTTGGGGTTGGTACATGCAAACTATGACACTGAGAATGAATAAGCAATGAGGTCCTGCTGTCCAGCACAAGGAACTCTATCCAGTCTCTTGGGCTAGACCATGGTGGAAGATAACATGAGAAAAAGAATGTATATAAATGTATGATTGGGTCACTCTGCTGTACAGCAGAAAAGGAAGGGGTGTTATAAATCAATTACACTTTAATAAAAAATGTTTTAAAAATGGTATCTAAATGGGAACATTGTGACAACTTCACAGGGAGATATCTATGATCAAATGTCACCATTAGGAAAGGGCTACCAACAACCCTAGTTATCAGTATTAGACCAGTAAGAGAAACAGACCTTGTTTTTTAAGACAGGTGAAAAAGAAAGATGCTTTTGTTCCTTCCAAAACAAGGGGAGATGGAGAGGCTCAAAGTGTTTGCAGCCTCCCCTGGAAGATGAGTTCATGTATTCACCCCCAAGGGCACTAAAGGAACTGCCTCTTCCACATCCCATCGGGACATGAAATCTAATTCAAACTCACAATGGTTGAAAGGAAATCATCAAACAAAGAAGAAAAGAAAAGAAGAAAAGACATCCTACAGAACAGCAGAAAGTAGTTGCAAATGATGGAACCGATGAGGGCTTAGTCTCTAAAACATACAAACGACCCATACAACTAAACAACACCACCAGCAAAATCCAATCCAAAAGTAGGCAGAAGATCTAAATAGACATTCTCCAAAGAAGACAGATGGCCAAAAAGCACAAAAAAAAAAGAGGCTCAACCTCACTCATTATTAGAGAAATGCAAGTCAAAACTACACTGAGGTGCACCTCACACCACTGAGAATGGCCATCAGTAAAAAGTCTACAAATAACAAATGCTGGAGAGGGTGTGGAGAAAAGGGAATCCTCCTGCACTGTTGGTGGGAATGTCAATTGGTGCAGCCACTATGGAGAACAACATGGAGGTACCTTAGAAAAGTAAATATGGAACTACCGTATGACTCAGCAATCCCACTCTTGAGCATGTATTTGGACAAATCTATGATTCAAAAAGATACATGTATCCATATGTTCATAGCAGCTCTGTTCACAACAGCCAAGACATGAAAACAACAAGTGTAATCAACAGCTAAATAGATTAAGAAGATGTGGTACATATATACAATGGAATACTACTCAGCCATAAAAAAGAACAAAATAATGGCATTTGCAGCAACATGAATGCAACTAGAGATTCTCATACTAAGTGAAGTAAGTCAGGAAGAAAAAAAAAACTAGAAGATTAGCAAGAAGCAATGAAATACCAGGGCTGCAAAACCTGATTCATAGTTTGGCAGGGTGGGAAAAAGGAAATTGCTAGAGTTAAGTGAGAAAGAATCTACAAGCACAATGAAAAGACATCATCTTCATGAGGGGAAGAAGTTATTGGAGAGAAAGAAAAATCCCTTTCCTGGAATGATACAGAGAGTTAATACAACTATCTTTTTATGGGGCTATGGAGACTGTCAGACTATTATTTTCTTGAAATCTCAGCTTCTTTTAAAATGGAAATTAAAGCTCCCTTGGAGGTATTAATCTCCAGAATGAAATATATACAATATGTGCAGTCTCTCTACTTGCAAAATCCGAATTAAAATTCCCTTTAATATTCTTGGATGCAAGATATGGAAGAGCTTATAGGCTTCGCTAAGAGAGAAGTTTTATGAACTGGTTGAGAATTTCAGTCCCCGTGGAACATGGAGGCTTAGGATGAGATGTTACTCGGTTTTTAATCTGCAGAATCATGTTATCTCCTAAGAAAAGAGAAGAAAAAAAGAAAAAAGGAAACAGCATCCAGGACCCCTCTGAACATTCTTAGCTTAACTCCCTTGGAACGAAGAGTGATCTGACCTCCTGGGTTCCAGACAAAATGAGCTTTTCCAAGTCAGAAGCCCCAGGAATTTGAGGGAAAATGGGAAAAAAACCTCTTTACAGAAACATTTTATGAGCAATTTTACTTTGTGTTGAGAATGGGAGCTATTTTCCCCAGGTCACACAAATTCTGATTTAAGCTCGGAAGCAATCAGATGATGTTGGTTGCAGTCCTGGTGGTGTAAACCAGCAGAGTTGGTGTGACAATTTAAAAAAAAATTTACTTCCTATTAGAGTATAGTTGGTTTACAGTGTTGAGTCCATTTCTGCTATACAGCAAAGTGACCCAGTCCTACATAGATATACATTCTTTTTCTCATACTATTTTCCATCATGGTCTATCCCAAGAGACTGGATAGCGTTCCCTGTGCTGGACAGCAGGACCTCATGGCTGATCCATTCTCAATGTCATAGTTTATATCTACGAACCCCAAACTCCCCATCCATCCCACTCCCTCCCCACTCTCCCTTGGCAACCACTAATCTGTTCTCCACATCTGTGAGTCTGTTTTTGTTTTTGTAGATCTGTTCATTTGTGCTGTATTTTAGGGTCCACATATAAATAGTATCATATGGGTATTTGTCTTTCTCTTTCTGACTTTCTTCACTTAGTATGAGAATCTCTAGTTGCATGGTGTAAGGATTTGAAACTAACATAGGTTGATAGCATATGGAAGGTTGTGGGGCAGTGCCACAGTCCTTTCAAGGTGTGTGTCCTGGCCATTGACCTAAATTCATCATCTCTTGCCTCTTTGGCTCTGAAACCTACCGCCAAAATCAGAGTGGCCAAAACAAACAGCCAATCAAAAAATGGGCAGAAGAGCTAAATAGACATTTCTCCAAAAAGCAGATGAAAAGAGACTCAGCATCACTCATTATTAGAGAAATGCGATCATAACTACAGTGGAGTTATCACATCAGAATGGCCATCCTCAAAAAGTCTACAAGGAGATCCTGTTGTGGCTCAGCAGTTAATGAAGCCGACTAGCATCCATGAGGACGCAGGTTCAATCCCTGGCCTTGCTCAGTGGGTTAAGGATCTGGTTTGCCATGAGCTGTGGTGTAGGCTGCAGACAGCTCAGACAGCTCAGATCCAGCCTTGCTGTGCCTGTGGTGTAGGCCAGTGGCTATAGCTCTGATTGGACCCCTAGCCTAGGAACCTCCATATGCCACGGGTGAGGCCCTAAAAAAGATAAAATAACAACAAAAAGCCTACAAACAATAAATGCTAGAGAGGACGTGGAGGAAAAGGAACCCTCCTACACTGTTGGTGGAAATATAAATTGGTACAACCACTATGGAGAACAATATGGAGGTTCCTGAAAAAACTAAATCTGGAACTGCCATATGATCCAGCAATCCCACTCCTGGGCATATAACTGAAGAAAACCATAATTCGAAAAGACCTATGCACCCCTATGCTCATAGAAGTACTATTTACAATGGCCAAGACATGGAAGCAATCTAAGGGTCCATCAACAAAGGAATGGATAAAGAAGATGTGGTCCATATATACAATGGAATATTACTCAGCCATAAAAAAGAATGAAATAATACCATTTGCAGCAACATGGATGGACCTAAAGATTCTCATACTACGTGAAGTAAGTCAGAGAAAGTCAAATATCATATGATATTACTTATATGTGGAATCTTAAAAAAACGGTACACATTTTAAAAGTGCTGGTATTGTAGGTTTAGAATTCATCCTAAAATAAACAAGAACTCAGTACATGCTTACTCCGAAGAGGTGACTCCATTCTGCAGAACAGTAGGTGTTTATTCTTTTGAACTTTTCTCTGCAGGGTATCATTGCTGCCAGGGAACTCAAAATGCTGACACTCTGAGCTCAAAAGAGGGACAAAGGGCAAACACGACCTTAATAAAGCTTTTAAATCTCACAGCTAGTTACCAGTTTCCGCATAACGACCATCCTCCAAAGAGTTTTAAAGACATGCCTCGAAGCCATGGGTTCTCTCTGCCTTACAGTGTTTACATCATGAGAACTTCCTGGTGAGCTAGGCTGCCCCCCCATTCAGAATGGCAAAATGACCTGTTTCCTGAGTATCAGGCATGTTCTCTCAGATGCTGGCCTGTGGGAGAGAAAGATTTGCAAAGAGTCTCCGGCGGAACCAGAAGGAATATTATCTCACTGAGATTCATAGCAGCACTATTCCCAGTAGCCCACACAAGGAAGCAACCCAGCCTCCGTGGATGGATAAAGCAAACATGGTCCCTCCAAACAATGGACTATTACTCAGCCATGAAAAGGAGTGAAGCACTGACACAGGCTACCATGTGGTTGGACGTTGAGTTCAGGATGCTCATGAAATAAGCCAGATACCAAGGGATAAACACCGAATTGCTCTCCTTATAGGAGGTCCTTAAGAGGCATCAGTTATAAACTCCGAAGCTAGAATGGTGGTTGCCAGAGGCTGGCGGAAGGGAATGCAGAGTCAGTGTTTAACGGGGACAGAGTTTTGGTTTTGCCCGATGGGAATGTCCTGGAAGTGGATGGTGATGACGGCTGCCTGACGCTGCAAATGGCCTTCCTGCCCCTGGACTCCTCAAAGTGCTAAACCTTGTCCGTTTTGTGTGATGCACATTTACCACCCCAGCCAGAAAACTCTTTAGAGAAGAGTGATCTGCAGTCGCTCATGCTTTCAGGCCAACAGTGAGGAACCTTGAGCATTTCTCGGATCATCACTTACCATAAAGTGCTGAGCTGTGTGGTTTGTTAAAAGACTGTTGTTGGATCCTTTGTCGACTCCTAACCGACGTGGATGACGGGAAATCAGTACAGAACTGCTTCATTATCTTTAAAGCAAGTGTGTAGGGAGTTTCCTCTCTTTGCCTGCAGCACCCTAGGGCTTGCATTGAAACATGAATGAGCAAGCTTTGACCCTGGCTAAATGCCAACTCCCCCCTTCCCAACCCAGAAATCCACCTCTCAGCTAATTCCAAAAGCTAGGTAGAAATTTCATACCCGCACAGAAGCTATTTTAATGCCAGGAAGTGGAAAGGTATGGAAAAGCAGTAAGGAAGCAGCCCTCTGCATTTTTATCTTTGCACAAATAAGGGTCCGAGATCCATGGACGTGCATCTATTTCCCTCTGCCCCTTGAAGGTGCTGCCAGACGCTCTGGCTCTTTGACCTCCACGTCTGCACAGACAAGCCTTCTATTGTCTGTGTGCTGGACACTCGCAGCGTCCTAAAGCGGGAAAATGTTTTATGGGTGTCGGCACTCTCTCTGTGACTTTTAAAGTTTCATTTATGTATTGAGAGAAAAATAAAATAAAATAAACGAAGCCCCAAACCTTTCACTGTCCTCCTGGAGAGAAAGCCATTGGTGCAAATCTCTGACTGTTGTAAACATTAACTTGTCTGTCCTTGATTGTTCTAAGCATATCCAGAGATGTGATTGTTTAAATGATTCAAACCAGCTCACGAGGTTCTTGGATTGGAAGACTCTTTTTGAAAGTGAGGCAGGTGCCTCCTACACCTCTGAGAAAAGTGATATTCCTTATCCTTCTTTTAGAAAGGACTAGTTTAAAACGGAACAGCTTGGAGCCCTTCCTCGTGCGTCTCCCTGGCTGAACTGCACCCTACACACAATCATGCTGAGCTACAGATGAGGCGCCCTGAGCACAGGTGCCTGTGGCTCAAAGATGAGAAGCACTTGATGTTTTTAAGGACATTCCTAGATTGCCCTCATCTCTGATCAGTATGTTCTTCTCCCAAGCGTCTTTATTTTAGGAAACATGGAGATATAATAACCCAGAAGATTACCGGGGTCAGGCTGAGATCTCAGGACACCAACCCCAACCCCAATGACTAAGATCCCCCCAAAGAAGGAAGCAGTCACGTTTGTCCCAATCCTGATTCCTGTCTGGAACCCTGTTGTTCTCCTTTTTACGATGAGACTCCCTGCATTTCTCCCCCAATGGAGGGCACAGTCTTTTAAGACATTAGCCTGCTGTGTGTGGCCTGCTTTGACCAGCAAAGCCATAAAAGCTATTTTTGTCCCCTTCACCCAAATGTCCTTGTTTCTGTTTGGCACCAGGGGACAGAGGCTGCGACTTGGCAACAAAAGGGGACAGAAACCTCAGAACAGAGATGCCTGTTAGGAAGCAGGAGTCCCCCCTCCCAGAGGGGGTTGCCAGACCCGCTGCTGGCTTCCTGCCCTGCAAGGCTCAGGGTAGCCTTGAAACTGCAGCAGAATCCTAACTCAGGGAGTCAGAGCAGGAGCATGGCTCTGATGCATCCTTTGATGTGGCTATTGATTAACATGTGTGGCTTAAGGGCTCCAGGGAGTAATGTCCCCACATGCCTTGTTTGCTATAGGGGCTGTACCTATTCCCAGATGGACATTAATTCCTAACCCCCTGTGACTCAGTCTATGGGAAGAGAAGGGCAAAAAAAAAAAAAAACCCATGAGACTTACGGGACAGTTCCACCCCTAAGACCCCTACTGTATAAAGACTGATAGAACTAATTGAGCAAGGCCAATGGGAGAAAACCACCTCTTTCTGGACCCCACATTAGTAGCCCCCCCCATCTTTAAGGGATAAAAACCCCTATGGGATAATGGAGAAGGGGAGCTCATCTCCCCCCTCCCAGCAGCCCTGGGAGCTCTTTGCCTTTCTGTCATAAAGACATTGCTCACTTGCTGCCTGTGTGTGCGTGGAGTGCATGCTTCGACTGCGTGAACAAGAACCAGGATTCTGGTAACATCTTTCAGCCATCAAAACCAAGCACCAGACCTGACATCCTTGGGTCGTGCAGGAAAAGGCTTGGCCTGTCTCCTCCCAGGCCTCCCCTCTGTCTCAGAAGGCTGACTCCAGAGTTCATGCTGAGGCAATGTGGCAACAGCTAAACACTAGTCAGAAACAGCCTCCTGGTGTTATGTCCTGCCTTGGACATGCACTTAGTACTGATGGATTCATGCTAGTTAGCGTTCTCCAGCACCTAGCGTCTGGCGTTTCACAAATGATCTCTTCCTTGTTGACCTGCTTTCTTTGGCTCACGGTTACTCTCTGTTAGAGTTCTGTGGCATCTGGTGGTTTCTTTTGTAGCTGCAACACCCCCAACCCCCTTCCCTGTAAGCTTCATTCCAGAGAGAAGTGCAAGGAGCCATCTACCCCAAAGACAAGTGGAAGCCATCCCTGGACCCACGGATGCTGGACTCGACGACTCTGAACTGATCTATGGAGGGAGAAGACTACAGACCCCTTAAGTAACAACCCTGTCTTCTGAGCTCAACCTCTAAGAGCCCTTGCTGTCCTCTCTCAAGGGAGGACATAGTTTGGAGGCATGAGCCTGCTGTGTCCTCCTTTGCCTGGCAAAGCCATAAAGCTGTTCTTTCTCTTCCTCAAAACTTGGCCTCTGAGCCTTAATGGGTGCAGGTTGACAGAGGCTGCATTTTTGGCTACATACTCCCCTCACTGGCTTTCTCAGCCCCCATAGGATGGGTGCACAGGAAAAACTGTGAGACCTCCACGTGCAGCCCCTGTCATGGGCTCGGCTTCTGTGTCCAGCGAACCTGCAGTGCCCAAGAAAGACGTTAGCATGGATTACAGTCAGTGGACCGAGGCTTTGTTTTAGAATGGAATTCCTCTGCTGGAGTTCGTAGCCCCCCTGGTTCTTCTCAGAGCCGTCATTAGAACCATTTACCCAGAGTGCTTTTATTTGATCAAATGACATTTTCTTCCGGTTGCTGTGGCTCGGGCTTCCAAAATATGTTGAGTAAAAGGGATGAGAGTGGTCCTCCTTGTCTTGTTCCTGATCTTGGAGGCAATGCTTTCAGCGTTTTGCCATTGAGAATGAGGTCAGCCGTCGGGGAGGAATAAATTAGGAATTTCAGGTTAACAGATAACTTAGGAATTTCACAATTAACACTACTGTATATAAAATAGGGATGATCATACCAAGTAAGTCAGACAGAGAAAAATAAAAATGTCTCTCTTATATGAGATCACTTTTATGTGGAATCTAAAATATAATACAGGGAGTTCCCGTCGTGGCTCGGCGGTTAACGAATCTGACTAGGAACCATGAGGTTGCGGGTTCAATCCCTGGTCTCGCTCAGTGGGTCAAGGATCTGGCGTTGCTGAGAGCTGTGGTGTAGGTCACAGACACGGCTTGGATCTGGCATTGCTGTGGCTCTGGCGTAGGCTGGCAGCTACAGCTCCGATTCAACCCCCTAGCCTGGGAACCTCCATATGCTGCAGGAGCGGCCCTAAAAAGACAAAATATATATATATATATATATATAATACAAATGAACCTATTTATGAAACAAAAACAGACTCACAGACACAGAGAACAGACTTAGGGTTACCAAGGGCCGGCGGGGGAGGGATTAATGAGGAGTTTGGGAAAGATAGATACATATGACTGTATATAAAATAGATAGATGCAAACTACTTCATTGGGAGTGGATAAGCAAGGAGGTCCTGCTGTCCAGCACAGGGGACTCTATCTAGTCACTTGGAATGGAACATGATAGAGGATAAGGTGGGAAAAAGACTGTCTATATCGGTATAGCCGGATCTCTTGGCTGTACAGCAGAAATGGACAGAACATTGTAAATTAACTATACTAAACATTTTTAATAATGCCATTGGCAGCAACACGGTTGGAGCTAGAGACTCTCATCCTGAGTGAAGTAAGTCAGAAAGAGAAAGACAAATACCATATGATGTGACTTATATCTGGAATCTAATACATGGCACAAATGAACCTTTCCACAGAAAAGAGAATCATGGACTTGGAGAAGAGACTTGTGGTTGCCAAGAGGGAGGAGGAGGGAGGTGGATGGACTGGGAGTTTGGGGTTCATAGATGCAAACTATTGCCTTTGAGATGGATAAGCAATGAGATCCTGCTGAATAGCACTGGGAATCATATCTAGTCACTTATGATGAAGCATGATAATGTGAGAAAAAAGAATGTACACATGTATGTGTAACTAGGTCACCATGCTGCACAATAGAAATAATATCTATGGGGAAATAATTTTAAAAAAAACTTTTTTAATTTAAAAAATAAAATAAAACATTCTTAAATAAATCAAATAAAATATATAAAGAAGGATCTACTGTAGAGCACAGGGAACTACACTTATATTTTGTAATAATATATAAGGGAAAAGAATCTGAGAAAGAATATATGGAGATAGATATGATAGATATATGGAGATAGATATATAGATAGATAGATAGATATAGATAGATAGATATAGATAGATATAGATAGATAGATAGATAGATAGATAGATAGATAGATAGATAGATAGATAGATAGATGGAGATAGATAGATAGAATATATAGATATGTAAAACTGAATCACTTTGCGGTAAACCCGAAACTAACAAGATGTGTAACTGTTGAAGTCAGCTATACGTCAATAAGAAAGGAAGAACCAATTACTCAGCTCTGTGATTTTGAGTAACTGATTACCAAAAACAAACAAACAAAAAATTTAAGAGCACACGAGCCAGGGATTGGGTCTAATTGGATTGTACTAACAGCCTGGACTGGTCTGTCCTCTGTGATTTTGCTTTTTTTGGAATTTTTTTCCTTTAATTTTTTAGTTCTTTTTTCATTTTAATTTAATTTTTTATAATGATTTTTATTTTTCCCATTATAGCTGGTTTACAGTGTTCTGTCAATTTTCTACTGTACGACAAGGTGACCCAGTCACACATACCTATATATATATATGTACATATTCTTTTTCTCATATTATCCTCCACCATTCTCCATCACAGGGGAGTAGCTAGAGTTCCCAGGGCTATGCATCAGCATCTCATTGCTTATCCATTCCAAAGGTGATAGTTTGCCTCTATTAACCCCCAATTCCCAGTCCCTCCCCCTTGGCAAGCACAAGTCTGTTCTCCAAGCCCATGAATTTCTTTTCTGTGGAAAGGTTCATTTGTGCCATATGTTAGATTCCAGATAGAAGTGACATCATATGGTATTTGTCTTTTTTTCTTTTTGTCTTTTGTCTTTTGTCTTTTTAGGGCTGCACCTGTGGCATATGGAGTTTCCCAGGCTAAGGGTCGAATCAGAGCTACAGCTGCCAGCCTACACCACAGCCACAGCAATGCCAGATCCGAGTTGCATCTGCGACCTATACCACAGGTCATGGCAACCCTGGATCCTTAACCCACTGAGTGCGGCTAGGGATCCAACCCACAACCTCATTGTTCCTAGTTGGATTCATTTCCACTGCACCATGGTGGGAACTCCGGTATTTATCTTTCTCTTTCTGGCTTCCTTCACTTAGTATCAGAGTCTCTAGTTCCATCCACGTTGCTGCAAATGGCATTATTTTGTTCTTTTTTATGACTGATTTAATTTTTTAGGTTTTTTTTTCCTTCAATTTTTTTGGGCACATCAATGTCATGCAGAAATTCCCGGGCCAGGGATCGAACCTGTGCCACAGCAGTGACAATGCCAGATCCTTCACCCCAAGAGCCACTGGGGAATTCCAATTTGGATAAAGTTCTGTCGAGCTTTTTGGAATTAATGTTGCCTTCTTTCTGATGGAAGCTCCCCGCTTGATGCCTTGGTCTTGCAAATGGGTGGCAAGGAAATCCCTCTAGACCAGACTGTCTTAACCAAGAACAGGTTGATACAGTTTAAAAAAGGAGTGAGGGTATCAGGTATTATAACAACCCTGCAGTTGTCCGGCTGACTCTATAATCTAAGTGTCAACTCTGTAACAGGCTAGCTATAAATAAACTCTTCTTCATGCATCCAGGCTGGAAACAAACACTGCCTAGTTTTCAGTGCTGTGCATGAATTACACGTGTGCTACACACACACACACACACACACACATACACACACATGCTTCAAGTTCAGATGCATCCTAGAATTTCTAATTTTTTTATTCCCCTTCCTCACATTTTGGTGTTTGATGTCCTGTTTTATGTCTTCATGCTGTCTCTTGACAGTTGGTTGTAGTTATAGTTAATTTTATTTTGTGTTGTTGTTGTTGTCTTTTCATCTATGGACAGGCTTATTGAAGCCTTCTTCAATCCTTACTGTATAGTTCCTTATCCTAGTGGAATATCCCCCTTTCCTATAGGTTCTTGTTTATTTTTCCATTGACTGAAGACCCTTAATATTCCTTTTAGGATAGGCTTACTATTTAAAAAAATTTTTTTTTCTTTCTGCTGATGCACCTGCTACATATGGAAGTTCCCAGGCTGGGGGCTGAATCAGAGATGCATCTGCCAGCCTAGGTCACAGCCATGGCAACACTAGATCTGAGCCACAGCTTATAGCAACGCTAGATCCCTAACCCTCTGAGTGAGGCCAGGGATTGAACCCACATCCTCATGGATATTATGTTGGATTCTTAACCCACCAATCTGCAGCAGGAACGCCAGGGTGTGTTTGCTATTGATGGAATTTTTTAAAAATTTTTTGCATGTCTGAGAAGTTCTTTGTCTCTCCTTCTGGTCCAAATGATCACCTCACTGGCTAAAATATTCATATTTTGCACTTTGAATATATCATGTCCTGCCCCCTCTTCTGGTCTTATTGGTACCCACAGAAGCTTCTAAAAGATAGCAGTGTAAATAACGAGCCAGCCAGGGGGTCTAGGAGATAAAAATTGGGGGATGGATGAGAAGGAAGTTTCCTGGGTTACAGAGCCTTCCTCCAGGTTGTGGCCAGACTCTGCTTCTCATTCCTTCCATCCTTAGAACTGCCGCATCCAGCAGCCTGGGGAACATGACCTGATGGTGTTTGCTTTCCCTTACTGGATGCAGAATGAAAAGCTGGCTTTCCCCATGGACCGATCACTCACTCCTCTCTTCGTCTGCATGCGCTGAATGCCAATGACAGGTTACGAGCCTGATGAATGGACTTCAAGAATATTAATTTAATGCTTGAAATGTCAGCAAATAGACTGAAGGTATTGTTTCAGGCTCGGCTTGGTGAAGCCTCCATGGTGTAGATGATTTTTTAAGGCAGACTCTCCGTGGAGAAAACATCTTTGTAAAGGAAGCCAGTGGGGCGTTCAGCAGTTGAGTTCATCCAAGCTTTCCAAGGTCAGCCGGATGCTAAAAGGTCACAGAAGATAGAATAGCCAAGGGCGTGATAGAACAATGTAGACACTAGCACAGGCCGATGGACGTCTTAGGGATTCCAGAATGCTTTTTCTTTTTTTTTTTTTTTTTTTTTTTTTTTGTCTTTTTGCTATTTCTTGGGCCGCTCCTGCAGCATATGGAGGTTCCCAGGCTAGGGGTCCAATTGGAGCTGTAGCCACCAGCCTACGTCAGAGCCATAGCAACTCGGGACCCGAGCCGCGTCTGCAACCTACACCACAGCTCACGGCAACGCCGGATCGTTAACCCACTGAGCAAGGGCAGGGACCGAACCCGCAACCTCATGGTTCCTAGTCGGATTCGTTAACCTCTGTGCCACGACGGGAACTCCCAAAATGCTCTTTCAACATAAGTTCTGCTTTCCTTTTTTCTTTTTTTCTTTTTTTTTCTTTTTTTCTTTTTTTCTTTTTTTTTAGATGAGGGAGATTGTTTTATTGCATGGGTTTTATTGCCTTGATTATTTTTTAATTTTAATTTAATTTTTCCTCTTTAGGGCTGCTCCCACAACATTTGGAGGTCCTCAGGCTAGGGGTCGAATCGGAACTATAGCCACCAGCGTTTGCCAAAGCCACAGCCACAGCCACACCAGATTGGAGGTGCAACTTCGACCTACACCACAGCTCAAGGCAACGCCAGATCCTTGACCCACTGAGGAAGGCCAGGGATCGAACCCACGTCCTCGGGGATACTAGTCAGATTCGTTGCTGTTGCGCCACAATGGGAACTCCTTTAATTTTTTTTTATTAAAGTCTAGTTGATGTACAGTGTTGTGTCCATTTCTGCTGGACAGCAGAATGACCCAGTCATACACATATATCCATTCCCTTTCTCATACTGTCTTCCATCCTGGTCTGTCCCAAGAGACTGGATAGAGTTCCCTGTGCTGCACAGCAGGACCTCACTGCTTATCCATTCTCAGTGTCCTAGTTTGCATCTATGAACCCCAAACTCCCCGTCCAGCCCACTCCCTCCCCAAATCCCCCTTGGCAACCACAAATCTGTTCTCCATGTCTGCATGTCTGTTTCTGTCTTGTTGATAGCTTCATTTGTGCCGTATTTTCAATTCCACCTAGAAGTGATCTCCTATGGTGTTTGCCTTTCTCTTTCTGACATACTTCACTAAGTATGAGACCTCTAGTTGCATCCATGTTGCTGCCAATGGCATGATTTAATTCTTTTTTTATGGCTGGAGTATTCTGTTGTGTATATATGGACCACCTCTTCTTCATCCAGTCCTCTGTCGATGGCCATTTCTGTTGGTTCCATGTCTTGGCCGCCGTGACTAGTGCTTACTGCCTTGACGAAGATGCAGGCCTTTTCATGCTGCTGGCAGTGGTGTAGCTGAGAGTTTACACCCATGCTGTCATGGGCACTTCTAGCTCTTCAGTCTCCATCGTCTAGCTTGGACCTTGCACGTCTGTTTTATCTGCCAGAGATGTCCTTTCTCAGGAGCCTCCACACCTCCTTGCAAACTTAAACCCAGAGACTTCTTATTCTATCAGCTTTCTTTGGGCATCCACGCCCGGCACTGTCCCAAATGATTCAAGTGGCCCCCGTGCATGCCACACCGTGGTACCAATGACCTAAGATACATCATACTGCAGGGAGACACACAATGACCTGTTCTTTCCCCATGGAACACCTGCTCTGACACCTCTGGGCATCCTTGTGACGAATGCATTCCTGACCAGGTATCAATTCCTGCACAGATACACCTGTACTGCAGGCTGCAGTAGAGTATTGTCATAGGGAACCTTGGTGTCCAGGGCTTTGACCGGGAGGTCAGTCCTGAGGGCCTGGAGCACCTGCACAATGACCTTAGTTACCCCTCCCCCGGCCTCATCCCCCCCAGGGGTCCTGCACAGCCCAGGGCTCCAGGCACACAAAACCATGGGTTCAACCTGCCTCACAGTTGTTCAGCTATCCAATTCACCCCTCCATGAATACCAAGACACTCTTATCCCGCAGGAAACATCTTGGATCACAGATGTTCTCCCTGGCGCCCGTCAAGGACCAGCCCTGTCGTTGGCACCTACGGGCTTGAAAGACCCCAGACTTGTTCTTGAACCCTTTATGAACCCAGACTTCCATGTAGACAAGAACTACTCAGCATGTGAGGCTCATAGACTCAGTAGAGAGCCACAGGGAATGATACGGGTTTTTGGCATCTTTCCAGTAGGCATAATTCCATGACTGAGCAGGTGGAAGACATGAATTACTCAAAATCTATTTAAGCTCACCTGTACACGTTCCCTAAATTCTCTGCACCCACGTCCTAGTTATACAATAGGACATGTACTCTGAAATCTACTAACCCTCAACAAGGCTTATTACAACCTAGACTTTAAGATTACATTGTATCCTAACGGGTTGGAATCAGAGCCCAAGAACACTCACCAGTACTGACTGCAACCAGGTGGGAAGATAACATTGTATTCTAACCCTCTGGAATTAGAATTCTTTCACTACTGAGGGGACACAGAACCCTCTCCCACCCTGGGAAAGTGTCCTGGCCACGAAGGATTGTCAGTCACATCTTATGCCAAACAGCTGTGGGAAAGACTCAGTCATAAAACCATCCAGGGAACAAGAGTTTATTATGTGAACCCAAAGGCTTCCAGGGTATTTCAGGCTTTCATTGCGCCTCCAAAGAGATTTTTCTCAGTGGAATATCCAAGTACAGATCCCTGCGTGGAATTCTCTCTGTACAAGCGATTGGTGCCGTCAAAACTCGTGATGCGTTTTATGGCATTGCTGCTTCTCCAGGATTCACGGGGTTTGCCGACACATTGCACAAAGACACCCCTGCTGGCAGTGTTAAAACATAAGTATCTCGTAAAATTTAGCCACATGCCTTTCTAAAATTGATGATGGTTAAACCATTAAAAGAGAGAGAGAGAGAGAAAGGGAGAGCTCTAGAGCGTGACAAGAATTTTGACTTCCCGATGTGTCATTTTGAGTGAAAATCGGAAAAAGGATGGATATATATATCTGCATTACTGGATCACTGTGTTGGACAGAAGATATGATCCCAGCATGGAACATCAACTTCACGTCAATAAGACTTTAACGCAGGAACATCAGAGGATGACCGTCTAAGTGGGTTTCTTCTCACCCTGAAACCCCCTTCTCTTCCAACCAAAAGCAAACCGGTCATTGGAACGCTTCCCTCTTCAAGTCTGAGGACGTTGACTGGCAGATCTTGGTGGCATAACTCCAATGAAAATGTCAGGGGAACGACTGCCTTGTTTGTATACTGGGTATACATGTATTTTTCTGGCAAATAGTTTCTGAAGACTTGTTATCGCCGGGAACACGCTGTCACGCATGCATTGTTCACTGACAACATGAAGATCAGAGACTCAGAAACTGACCTCAACCAGCTTCCTCACTGGGGACAGACGCTCAGAAGTCATGGAACAATGCCAAGAATAATAAAGCGGGGGTCTTTATCTCAAAGGCAATATCCTGCTTTGGAGTTGCGTTCCTGAACCACTGGCCCAGATGCAGACTTGCCCTCAGCATACAGTCTCACTAATGACAACACAACACAGAATAAGTCGCACTATTGTCCCCTCAACAGACAATATATTTTGGCGCTGGATGCTTCTTCTCTTCCCCCTTTGCTGTGACATCCAGGGAAGAAGAAGAATGGAAAAGAAATGGACTGTGTCTTAGTGAATTAAATCCTTTTGGAGAGTATACCAATTTCTCATTGCTGCTGGAACAAATGACTACAAATCAGGTGAGTAAAGCAGCAGATCTTCATCCACCCTCAGGTCTGAGAGCAGCTGTGTGAGGCCAGGGGGTCCCAGGGCCTCACTCCATCCAGAGCCCCAGGGGAGGGTCCTTCCTGCCTCTTCCACCTTCGGGGGAATCCAGGAGGCCCTGGGCTGGTGGCCGCCTCCCTCCCGTCTCTGCCTCCACTTTCCCGTGGCTTCTCCTCTGTGTCTGGGTCTCCTCTTCTGTCTCTTGGGAGGACACTGCCCTTGGATGGAAGGTCCCCCTCATCCAGGAGGACCACCTCTCAGACCCTTCCCTTCCTCACTTCTGCAAAGACTCTATTTCCAAATATGGTCTTGTTCTGAGGTTCAGGTATTGTGAGAGAGACATGTCTTAGGGAGCCCTCTCTGCAACCATCACAAGCATCTGCTCTTCCTCACCTATTCCTTCATCAGACTTCCACCGACCACCAGGAGCTAAGGATAAAGGATGAGCAGTGAGACATAGCATCTTGGCATCCTTGGAGCTTCCAGTCAAGATGGGTAGGTTAAGGGAGTTCCCATTGTGGCTCAGCGGATTAAGGACCTGACTAATACCCATGAGGATGTAGGTTCGATCCCTGGCCTCGCTTGGAGGGTTAAGGATCCATTGTTGCCCTGAGCCATGGTATAGGTCACAGATGCAGCTGGGATCCCACATTGCTGTGACTGTGGGGTAGGCCAGCATCTGCATCTCGGATTCAACCCCTAGCCTGGGAACATCCATATGCCACATGTGCGGCTCTAAAAAGCATAAACTAAGAAAGAAAGAAAGAAAGAAAGAAAGAAAGAAAGAAAGAAAGAAAGAAAGAAAGAAAGAAAGAAAGAAAGAAAGAGAGAAAGAGAGAAAGAGAGAAAGAGAGAAAGAGAGAAAGAGAGAAAGAGAGAGAGAAAGAGAGAAAGAGAGAAAGAAAGAGAGAAAGAAAGAAAGAAAGAGAGAGAAAGAAAGAAAGAAAGAAAGAAAGAAAGAAAAGAAAGAAAGAAAGAAAGAATGAAAGAAAGAAAGAAAGAAAGAAAGAAAGAAAGGAAGGAAGGAAGGAAGGAAGAAAGAAAGAAAGGAAGGAAGAAAGAAAGGAAAAAGGAAGAAAGGAAAAAGGAAGAAAGAAAGAGAAGGGAAAGGAAAGGGAAGGAAGGAAGGAAGGAAAGAAGGAAGGAAGGAAAGAAGAAAGAAGGAAAGAAAGAAAGGAAGGAAGGAAGGAAGGAAGAAAGAGAAAGAAAGAAAGAAAGAAAGAAAGAAAGAAAGAAAGAAAGAAAGAAAGAAAGAAAGAATGGGTAGGTTGAACTCAGGATATAATCACGCAAATAAACACATGCTCGCTACGGATGAGGGAAGCTAGGAAGGAAAATTGATAACACACTTGGAACTCAGAGAAGGCAGATCTAACTGGTCCTGGAAAGTCAGGGAGGAGAATTTTCCCTCAAGAATGTTGCTAGTGTTGGGATCCATAGCAAGACTGAAAATTAATTCTGCACACGGAGGAGGGAGGGAGGCAGCTCAGGCAGAGGCACACTCCTGCTGGGGTGTCCTGCACGGGGAGAGAGCTTGACCCCCGTGAGGAGCTGTAAAGAGAGGACCAGAGAGGCTGAAAGGCAGGCATCAGGATGGTGCCCGTGAGCTGGTCACACCCAGAGCGTTTCCCACGTCTTGTATCATATGGGCTTGTTCCCAATAGCCACAGAGAATATTAAGAGAATCTTGAGCAGGCTGTCACACACCAGGCTATCCCAAGGGCTCAACACACCAGAGACTCAGGAAGGGGATGTTCTTGCCATTTCCAGATGATGTCAGGGTCTCGACATCAGATGGAAGGCTTAGGGTCCTGTGGGCAGAGCGGTCCAATGATGCAGGCACTTGAGATCTCGGAAGACCCCATTTCTGTGCCACCCTGCACGGGCCGTGTGATCCTGGACACCAAACTCTAGTGTCTGTTTTATCTCAAGTCACATGATAGTAAAAGCCATATAATATTTTGTAAATGCACAGTATATATAAATACTATAAAATGATTAATATGATATATAACTATAGATGATGCAATATGACATAATAATATAATTCTCTGCAAATTACTTATTAAAAATAAGTAACACAGGAGTTCCAGCTGTGGCACAATGGGATTGGCAGTGTCTTGGGAGCGCTGGGACACAGGTTTGATGCCCAGCCCGGCACCACGGGCTAAGGATCCCGCATGGCTGCAGCTGCATCTTAGGTTACAGTTGGTGGCTGGGATCCAGTGTTGCCATGACTGTGGCATAGGCTTCAGCCATGGCTCTCATTCAAGCCCTAGCCTGGGAATGTCCCTATGCTCCAGGTGCAGCCTTAAAAAAATTAAAATTAAGGAGTTCCCATTGTGGCGCAGCGGAAACGAATCCTACTAGGAACCATGAGGTTGCAGGTTCGATCCCTGGCCTCAGTCAGTGGGTTAAGGATCTGGCATTTCCGTGAGCTGGGGTGTAGGTCGCAGATGTGGCTCAGATCTGGCCTTGCTGTGGCTGTGGTGTAGGTCGCAGATGTAACTCTATTTCGAGCCCTAGCCTGGGAATCTCCATATGCCGCAGGCGCAGCCCTGAGAAGACAAAAAGACCAAAAAAAATTAAAATTAAATTTGAATGAAAATGGAAAGCCCCACAATGGCATGAATTCATGGCTTACCTGCCCCATAATGGCATGCCAGGGAAGGACTGACTCACAACAGACCCGCCTATCCAAGGTGTTGGGACTGATAAGGTGCTGCAGGCAGACACATGCCTGTAAAAATCAAATGATGAGCCTTCTCTGGAGCCCATGACGAGAGCCCGGCAGCATGGCTTCACCTTTTCCGCGAAGCTTTGGGGTCTCCGTGACTGCAGATCACAGCAAGGTCTTCCTTGGGTGCTTCGGCGCTTTCTGATTCCCGGGCAGGAGCAGATTCTTTCCTTTCTTCAGGAGGTTTTCTGCTCTGACTGGGGTGTTTTCAAGACGGAACTCATTGCCTGCGACGTCCTACATCCTAAAAGATAGTGGTGTCTGTTGCCCCATCCACAATTCCATGGTCTAGACCTGGGGCCTGTGCAAGGCTGCTTTGGGTCTGACTACACCGTCTGCTCATCGAAAGGCGCAGGGTTCCCTCTGATGGAGCTCCATCCCCCCGCGGGAACATCCCCAGGTCTCCCTCCAGGCAGAAGTACCACAGCAGAGGGGCCTGACGGTGCCCGGCGGGGCCCGTGCATCGGCCGTGTGGCTGGGATCAGTCCGTCACTGACGTGCACGATCCTTCTGCCTAGGCAGGCGCCGTGCTCGGCCGATTATCTGCTTCCAAGCTGTCCTGCGGAGGAGCAATTTCTTATCGTGTCCGGTCTGGAGCTCTGCCCTTTCAAGCTTCCTGTTCCTCAACAAAGGCAATGCCGCAGGATGGAGCCCCCTGCCCTTCCAAAACAGTATACAAAACCTCCATGCCCTGCACGTAAGCAAGCTGCTGATTCTAGCCTGGGTACCCCAGCGTACATGTCCGTCCAAGCTCACTCAATATATTCTTTCCACCTGGTAGTTTCTCCTGTCACTCCCATCACTAGCTTTTTCTTTTTTTTTTCAGCACAGACGGCAATTCAGTGTTTTCTTCCACACTGTCCGACAGTCACAAAAACGGAGGCAGGAAAAGGACAGTTTCCATCATACTATGGGATGTGACCTCATCTGGTCCCTTCCCCTAGCCCACGCCTGCCCTCACCAATGTCCTTTAGGAGACCATAGTTCAGAGCACAGATCTATCAGGTCTGCACCCTGAATGTAGGAACCCCATCCATGGTGCTGCTATAAGCGATCCAGAAAAAAAAAAAAAAAAAAGCTGCCAGTGTTAAAAAGTAGGCTGGCCTTCCTTGCAGGGGAATGAAAAATGACAGCTGCTGAAAAAGGAGGCAGGAGGAATGATGCATCCTTCTGAGCACCAGGGATAAAGGCTCCTGTGCCCTCGTCCACCAGAGCCTCACCTTTCTGAGAAATGCGAAGCCTGATGAAATCTCTGCTCACATCTGGAAGTGGGAAGATGGCCACAACACAAGCATTTTATCCCTAATTGCCACATGAAGAATTGAGGACTTCAGAAGCTAAATGTGAAGAACACAGAGTGAATCTGACAAGATCCATGCACCCCACTGTTCACTGTGGTGTTACTTACAATAGGTAAAGTATGGGGACAACCTAAGTGTCCGTCAACAGAGGAGTGGATAAAGACAATGCGGTCCATATGTACGATGGAATATTACTCAGCAATGAAAAATAAGGACGTCATGCCATTTGCAGCAGCCTGGATGGACTTGGAGGGCATTATACTAAGTGAAATATGTCAGACAGAGAAAGACAGATCCTGCATGATATCATCTATATGTGGAATCTAAAAATAAATTATTGAATAAAACAAAGAGAAGCACTCACAGATACAGAGAACAAACGAGTAGTGACCAGTGGGGAGAGGGAAGAGGGGAGGATCGCATGAGGGGAGGGGATTAAAAGGTATAAACTACTATGTATAAAATAAATAAGCCATAAGGATATATTGTATCACACAGGGAATGGAGCCAATAGTTGAGGATAATTTCAAATGAAATTTTAGAAATTGCAAATCATGGGAATTCCTATTGTGGCTCAGCGGGGTACAAGCCTGACTAGTATCCATGAAGATGTGCGTTCAGTCCCTGGCCTTGCTCAGTGGGTTAAGAACCAGCTGTGGTGTAGTTCACAGATGCAGCTCAGATCTGGTGTTGCTGTGGCTGTGGTGTAGACCAGCAGCTGCAACCCATAGCCTGGGAACCTCCATATGGCTGTAGGTGAGCCCTAAGAATCACTATGTTCTACATCTGAAACTAAGATAATATTGCCAACCCACACTACTTCAATAACAAAATAAAATAGAATGACAAAGGATATTATTTCCAATCATATAGGTCTGCTTTCATTAAGGTGTATCATGTAAAAAAAAAAAAAGCCAAGGACAGGCTCTTGAAAGAGTCTTATTAAAAAAAAAAAAAATGAGAAACGTTGTTTTAGACACAACCACTCCAGCAATCTCTTTGGCAAGTACCATTCTGTTGTACCAACTCCAGATCAATGATTCTCTTCCAAGAACTTGAAAGTACTTAAAAGCCACCAAGTACTTAAAAGCCAGAGGACCAATCCATGGAAAAAGAAATTGCAAAGCAGTCCATTTTCACAAAGTAGATGAAAGGCTGTCCAATACTGTGGCTAGGCTGTCGACTTTGCTGGACTAGACCTCAGAATGAATCTGGACCCTCCTTCTGTAAGGGTTGAGAAGAGATTTGCAGGAGTTGGTGTGTTCGGTGGTGAGGGTGCTGTGTCCCTCTTCCCAGTACCTCTGCTTGTGGAGAGAATTCCTGTCCCCATTGTCAAGACGATCACGGAAGAAGGGGACTCATCATTTAATGCATCATTGGCTATGCAAATTGTTTTTCACAGAGAATTGTTTGCTTCGACCTTTCTCGGAGTTGTCATTTCAAAACGCCCAGCCGTTCGTTCCTCTTCTTCCCCCTCGGGATGCTGTTCAAGCATCTCAATAGTGTCCTCCCCTCCGGATAGAAATCCTGGAAGGATTGCTATGGGACCAGAGTTATTTAAACTCTGCGGACTTTATCGGGAGAAGGCAAGCACTCACACGCCCCAGAGAAAAGGAAGACGGGTCCCCGGGAACTGGAATTGACCCTTCTGAGCTCCAAGGTCCCTCACCCTTTTGATCAGAAACCGTTCAAAATTGGAGCCCGCGCCCCCGTCATTGAAGGTCACTCTACGTACAGAATGATCCAGGGGCGTCTGCTCAGCCCGGTGCAGCAACCTGTAAAATGCATCCCTCAATCCTGGATGTCCAAGAGAATGAACGTTTGATGGGATGCACAGTCATTTTTCCAGCTTGGCTGAGATGGGATGGACAGGTCATGTGGTATGGGTTGAAGATATACAGTGCAGCGATGGGATACCCATGTAGGCTGCACAGTGGTCACCGTCCTAAGTTTAGCAAACACCTCCATCACCTGCAAATAGGGACCCTTCTTGTGTATGTGCATATTGAACATGAAAGATCTGCTCCCTTAGCAACTTTCAAGCATAGACTACAGCCTTTTTACCCATAGTCGCTGTGCTGGACCTTAGATGGTTTATACCCTTTGAGCACTATCTCCCCATTCCCCCCTCCGCAGGTCCCCCGGCAAACACCATTCTATTCTGTTTCTATGAGGACATGAACACTATTTCAAAATGACACACTGGAGTGACTCATGCTACCCTGGACAGAAGGAGTGCATGAGTTTCAAGGTGTGAAGTGTTTAGAATCATAATTTCTTTTTCCATCTAGATAAAAAGATGCAGAGAAGTGGAACTTTTCATTAAAGATGTCTATTTGTCTTGGTCAAAGATTTCGATTATTTATTTATTCATTGGCCACACCTGAGGTGTGTAGAAGTTCCTGGGCCAGGGATCAAATCTGAGCCACAGCAGTGTCAATCCTGGATCCTTAACCCACTGAGCCACCAGGGAACTCCGCATCCAAGATATTTGTGCTACAGGGGAATATTACTCGGCCATTAAAAAGAATGCCGTAATGCCATTTGCAGCAACAAGAATGGACTTGGAAATGATCATACTAAGTGAAGTAAGTCAGACAGAGACAGGCAATTATCCTATGAGGTCACTACTACATGGAATCTAAGAAAAATGATACAAAAGAATTTATTCACAGAATAGAAACAGACTCACAGAGAGAGGGGAAAAAAAAACTTAAGGTTACCAAAGGGGAAATATTGGGTGGAGGGATAAATGAGGAGGTTGGGATTAACAGGTACATGCTACTTTGTATAAAATAAGTAACTAACCAGGACCTAATGTGTAGCATTGGGAGTTCTCCTCAACACTGTGTAATAAGCCATATGGGAAAAAGAATCTGAAAAGAATGGATAGAGGTCCATGTATGACTGATTCCCTTTGTTCTAGATGTGAAATTAACATCATAAGTCAACTCTACTCCAATATTTAAAAATAAAAATTTTTGAAACGTTTTAACATTAAAAAAAGATTTTTAAAGAAAACTAATTTTGATCCTGATGGATGATTTATTTTGCATGCACATACATATGACTCCAGCCTTTGCAAATCTTTCACTTTCCTGTGGTAGCAGAGACCCTTGCTTGGGTATATACTGCTTTCCAGCTTAGAAAATGCTGTTCCAACCTCTTCTCTGAGCCTCTCAACAAATTCCAGGAGCAGAAGGCAGGCTAGCATTCATTAACCCACATCATTCTGATGGGGTTTGTACCAAATATGGTAAGAGTACCTTTTGTGTCGATGAACAATCTATACCGTAGACTGGGCAGCTTAAGACAATAGAAAATGAAGCTCACTCAGTCCTGGAGACCAGGCGTCTGGGGTCAAGGGGTCCCAGGGCTCCCTCCCTCCAGAGGCTCCAGGGGAGGGTCCTTCCTGCCTCTTCCAGCTTCTGGGGGTGCCACGTGGCCCTGGGCTGGTGGCCGCCTCTGCCTCCATCTTCCCTTGACTTCTGCTCTGTGTCTGTGTCACCTCTTCTGTCTCTTAGGACGACACTGTCCTTGGAGGGGGGTCCCCCCCTCATCCAGGAGGACCTCCTCTCAGGCCCTTCCCATGGCTTCTCCTCTGTGTCTGGGTCTCCTCTCTGTCTCTTAGGAGACACTGTCCTTGGATGGAAGGCCCCCCTCATCCAGGAGGACCTCCTCTTAATCCTTATGTTAATTACATCTGTAAATTCATCATGACAAAACTTGGAACAACCCCTACGAGTTCATCTCAATGAGAGGGATTTAAATAATGATTGTGCATTCATGTAATGTCATTCCAGGAGGCAGTAACCCCACCGCATGTGGTTATTGGCATAACAACATAGATAACCTTCAAACGAGGGATTTAAGTACAACCCTCCCCAATTTCCTATGTGTGATGGATGTCGTAATGTCCCCTGCATAAAGCTTACAACATGCAACCTCAAATCAGTTATTGTCTATGAAGGCACAGCTTTGTCGGAGACCCTTTAAATCTGAGTGAAAATAATCAACAGCAGCTTGGTGCTTCTGGAACAGGAGGGTCTAGACATGTGACACGGGAAAACCACATGAATTGTGCTACTGGTTCCTGAATGTTTTATGTCTTTTTTAAAAAAAAAAACTGATGAAAACCAAGCAACATGTTAAGATTTGTCCTAGCCTATCCAGGATGATAACATTCAAGGTATGTTTCTTTTTTTTTTTTTTTTTTTTTTTTTAATAATCTCAGCTTCCCCAGTGAGACAACAAAGCCAATGAGCTCCTATGACCATGAGGCTGATAAAGCTCCTGTTTCTACCTTGTCCTCTCAGAGCACACTTCTGTCTGTTCCTTAAAGTTGAAAATGGTTTTATTCATCTGCTGTTGTCCTCGGCACCAAGCACCTGGCAGTCACATGAGGATGCTGGAAACATGAAATGGAGAAGACGGAAAGAAGGCAACAAGGGAAAGAAGGAAGGAAGGAGAGAAGGAAGGAGCAAAAGGAAAAATGGATCTTATCTGTTCTCTATGATTATTAGTAGCCAGTTTTTCTTAGACGTCCCTTCATTTCTTGTCATGGATCGTGATAAACTTCACCATGGCAGCTCAAGAACACTTGAGGGATAGATGCTTGAAGGGATTAGGGGTCATAAATACATGATATCACACTAATTTCCTCTGTGGTTATAGCTCACCCAGTTCCTAAATCTAGTGGAGCGTTGGGGGTGAAATACGATATCCTCCATCATTCAACCAGGCAAAAAAAAAAAAAAAAAAAAGTATTTCAAGAGGCAGAAATAAGATCAGCAAAACCTCCCAGAAATGTATGTTTTCCACAGCACTTCATCAGTAGCAGAATATTTGCAATCCTGTCTGCAGCATAATTTACAAAGATACAGGGAGACACTGTCAAAATATTAAATTCCGAATAAATAGCGGCTCCGGTCCTGTGGCAGACCTCCAGCTGTGTCACACAGTTTCATGCTAATGGATTATTAATTACAATGCTCTCTGCATATTAATTGATGCCATGGAAATGTTTTCCTTGCAAATGGCTTGTTTGAAAAAAAACAAAACACCGAAAACCTACCATATCTTTTTTTAATTGAAGGATAGTTGCTTTACAATGTTGTTTTTAGTTTCAGGCGTGCTGCACAGTGATGCAGGTATACACACATATATATGTATATTCTTTTTCAGATTCTTTTCCATTGTAGATTATTCAAGCATTGAATACAGTTCCTGGTGCTATGCAGCAGAACCTTGTTGTGTATCTATTTTACGTAGATCATCGTATGTGTCTTTTAATTCCAAACTCCTAATTTATCCCTCTCCCCCCTGCCCCCTTTGGGAATGGTAACTTTGTTTTCTATGGCTCTGAGTCTGTTTCTGTTTTGTAAGTAAGTTCATTTGTATCTTTCTTCGGGTTCCACATATAAGCAATATCATATGCTACTCACCTTCCTCTGACTTTTCACTTCATGTGATCTTCTCTCGTTCCATCCATGTTACTGCAAAAGGGCATGATTCCATTCTTTTTTATGGCTGACTAATATTCCATTGTCTATATGGGCCATATCTTTTTTATCCATTCCTCTTTCAATGGACCTTTAGGTGGCTTCCATGTCTTGGCTATGGTGAATAGCGCTGCTGTGAACACTAGGGTGCATGAATCTTTTCAAATTGTGGTTTAAACCTGTCTTACCTTGATTTTAGGTCTGGGTCCCAGGATGGGACCAGAGGCTCACCCTTGGGCTTTCTGCCCTCCACAACTCGGCACCCAGTTGAGCAGCTGAAGCATTGAATGATAATGCGACCTTAAAACTCCCAGCAGAGGGAGTTCCCATTGTGGCTCAATGGTAATGAATCCAACTACTATCCATGAGGACTCGGGTTTGATTCCTGATCTCGCTCAGTGGGCTAAGGATCTGATGTTGTTGTGAGCTGTGGTGCAGGTTGCAGACAGGGCTTGGATTCCGCGTTGCTATGGCTGTGGTGTAGACTTGCACATGCAGCTCTGATTCGACTCCTTGCCTGAGAACTTCCGTATGCCGCAGGTGCAGCCCTAAAAAGCAAAAACAAAAACAAGAAGAACAACCCGCCCCCAGTATTTGATATTTTTTTCTAATATTTAATCTAATATTTATTCTCAGCATCTTTAGAAGGGTGTTTCATCATCTAGCCATGGTTTTTAAGCACGACAGTGATGGCGGAATGGAGTATATTTTCAGTAGCTTGTTCATTCAAGAAGGATGCCACTTGTGGACATTGAAGAGAAGGCTTTCCACCACCATCTTGGGGGGATTTTCTCAGTCCCCAGTGGTGAGGCCATTGTCCTGGAGAAACTGAGAAGCCAGGAAATAGCGTTTGTATGAAATCAGTGCTGGAGGAGCTTGTTTCCTCTCCCAGGAATCCACGGGTGCCCTCAGAAGAAACGTGCCTGGGTTCTCATCATTGGTTCTCTTTGATGGCCCCCATTCCTTGGGTTGGGCACCATATTTCCATTCCAGCTGGGGGCACCCAGGAGTGTAACACTAAGGAAGTTCCCATTGTGGCTCAGCTGTAATGAGCCCGATTAGTCTCCATGAGGACGCAGGTTCGATCCCTGGCCTCATTCGGTGGGTTAAGGATCCAGCGTGCCCGTGAGCTGTGGTGTAGGTTGCAAATGTGGCTCGGATCTGGCGTCGCTATTGCTGTGGTGTGGGCCAGCAGATGTGGCTCCAATTCCACCCCTAGCCTGGGAACTTCCATGTGCCACAGGTGCATCCCTAAAATGACACACACACAAAACTAACACTAGGGTACGGAAGTATCTAGCGTGACCCTTTAAGGCTCCTGCCCCAGCACAATTTCTGCAAGATACTCAAACATCGATGTTGGCACGTCTGAGAACAGCTGTTCAGATGCAATTGTGGTCCCAAATCCCCTGACCTGAAGACAGAGAGATTGTGCGGTGGGGGCTGACCTAATCCCATGAGCCTGGAGAAGCCGTTTTCTCTGGCTCAGGGCAGACGCACAAGCCAGGGACCTGAAGGACGACCAGCCTTCGTTGTGCCGCTGCTCGCTTCACCACGGGAGAAGAAAGGTGGCTGTCCTCTGGGAGCGGAAAGAAGTCCCCAACAGGTCACCGGCAAGAAGGGAGTCAGAGCCAGGTCTATTTCCCCTGAGCCTCTGGGAGAGAACTCAGGCTGGCCAACCTCGTGATGCCAGCCTTGTGTGTCCGTGAGCAGGAGACCTGGCCACACGGTACTGGACTTCTGACCTTCGGAACCTTAAGGTGATACAAGGATGTGGTCTCCAGCCACTGAGTTTGGGGCAATTTGTGATGCAGCGTGGGAAACGCAATGCACATCCAATGTGACCGTCACATAGTGGCCCTCAGTGTGTACTTGGGAAAAGAGGCACTGTCATTAAGAAATTTCCAGTAGGAGACATGAGTCAGAATATCACCATCTCGCCAGGAATGCAGATCTCAGGGGACAGTCCCAATGCCAGCAGCCATCTCAGGGGGTACCGCTATTTCCGTCGGATTTCAATGATTGGTACACACAGATCTTGCTGCTCTTCTACAGAGTAAATTGCACCAGAATATTTAGTGATTTTATAGCGAAACAGTAATACATTATATATGTAAAAAATTGTATCATAGCTAAGATGTAGAAATAATATGATTTTTTCAATGAGGGAAGCCTAAATAATTATTGTAACAGTATGGAATATAACACAACAAGAAAAAGGTTAGTAACAATGTCTTATATATATATATATGTGTGTGTGTGTGTGTGTGTGTATGTATATATGTGTATATATGTATATATATAGTGATCTGAAAGATATTGTTACTAGTATTATATGACTACATTACATTTGTTTCAAACAAACTATTGTATAGCTAGCTACTCCTTTGATATTTTTGAAAGCTTTTCTTTTTTTTTTTTTTTTTTTTTTTGTCTTTTTGCCTTTTCTAGGGCTGCTTCCTGCAGCATATGGAGTTTCCCAGGCTAGGGGTCGAATCGGAGCTGCAGCCGCTGGCCTACACCCAGAGCCACAGTAACACAGTATCCGAGTGGCATCTGCAACCTACACCACAGCTCAGAGCAATGCCGGATCCTTAACCCACTGAGCAAGGCCAGGGATCGAACCCACAACCTCATGGTTCCTAGTCGGATTCATGAACCACTGCGCCATGACGGGAACTCTTGATTTTTTTTTTTTTTGAAATCTTCATTTTACAATTCTCCAATAATGCTCTAAAAATTTAATATCTATTTGTATGTCAGTCCCTTTGCAATATAATGCCTCTGTGTCTGATTGGTACAAATGAAAAGATATGCCTTTCCTAAAAAACAACATCAAAAATGTGTGTTCCCCAGAGAATGGGAGGGAACATGTGCAAAACATGTATCTGATAAGAGACTTCGAGTCACAATATGAAAACAACTATTACAACCTGTCTTCAGGAGTTCGTTTGTGGTGCAGCAGGTTAAGGATCCAGCAGTGTCACTACAGCAGCTCTGGGTGCTGCTGTAGTACAGGTTCAAACCCTGGCCCAGGCACGTCCACATTCCATACACGTAGCCAAAAATAAAAATGCTTAAAAATTAGGGAGTTCCCATTGTGGCTCAGTGGTTAACGAATCCGACTAGGAACCATGAGGTTGCAAGTTTGATCCCTGGCCTTGCTCAGTGGGTTAAGGATCCGGCGTTGCTATAAGCTGTGGTGTGGGTCGCAGACGCCACTCAGATCCGATGTTGCTGTGGCTCTGGGCGTAGGCCGGTGTGGCTACAGCTCTGATTGAACCCCTAGCCTGGGAACCTCCATATGCCACAGGAGCGGCCCAAGAAATGGCAAAAATAAAAATGTTTAAAAATTAAACAAAAGAGAGACAATGAGGTCCTGCCGTATAGCACTAGCCCCTCTGTCTAATCACTTGTGCCGAATGACACATGTATGTGTGACTGGGTCACTTTGCTGTGCAGCAGCCCATGGACAGAACACTGTAAACCAGCTATTGTGGAAAAAAGAAAAATCATTATAAAAATAAAAACAAAAAGGGAACCATGACAACTTGTCTTCATCCTTAAAAACGAAAAAATAAAGAATTTGCTCTTCTTGGTAGCAAAATTACCGCATCTTCCAGAAATGCCAGGAGGGTTTCCAGTGTTGCGTTGAGTCCGCTCTGATAACCGCAGTGCCTGCAGCTGAACAAACGGGAGAGAACTTCATTAGTAATTATTAAGCGTGGCAACGTATACGTCCCAGAGTACAAACCGTGTTCAGTGGACAGAGGCAACGTTCCAACAGCAACTACCTCCATAAATCAAAGAGATCCCACGAGGTGGTGGCGCGGTAATGGGGAAACCGACGTGAATTACTGCCGAACAAGAATATTGAATCCTTAAATGAACTGTACACTCTCATTTTTAATAGGAGCAAACAGTAGCCAGGCCTAATAAAAATAATGGAAATGAGAGTTTGGATCCATTAATCTACTGAGAAGTGCCTTAAAGAGGAAGTGAGACAGAAACGCAGCCCCCAAGAGGAGTGACTTGTGCCTAATGGTCTCAGCCGCCATCAATAAAAGACTGAATGGTATGGATATTGCAGAAGAGCAGTTTAAAACCAATTCTCTCCATGGAAGGACAGAACAGAGACTAGAAAAAGTGACCGATGACATAAACGTGCCTCTTCATTGCTGTGGAGGAAAAAAAAAATAGAATTTTTTTTGAACTTTTTTTGTATTAGTGTATAGTTGACTTGCAACGTTGTGTCTACTTTTTTCTCATACGATCTTCCACCCTTGTCTATCCCAAGAGACTGGATCGAGTTCCCTGTGCTGGACAGCAGGATCTCACAGCTAATCCATTCTCAATGTCCTAGTTTGCATCTACGAACCCCAAACTCCCCACCCATCCCACTCTCTCCCCCTCCCCCTTGGCAACCACACATCTGTTCTCCATGTCTGTGAGTCTGTTTCTGTTCTGTAGACAGGTTCATCTGTGCCATATTTTAGATTCCACACACAAGTGATATTCATATGTTATTTGTCTCTCTCCCTCTCACTTAGTATGATCATCTCTAGGGCCATCCATGTTGTTACACATGGTATGATTTCATTCTTTTTTCATGGCTGAGTAATATTCCATTGTATATATGTACCACATCTTCTTAATCCATTCATCTGTCGATGGACGTTTAGGTTGTTGCCATGTCTTGGCTCTTGTGAATAGTGTTGCTTTGAACATAAGGGTGCATGGATCTTTTTGAATGAAGCTTTTGTCTAGATAGACGCCCAGGCCTGAGATGGATGGATCAACCTAGCATTAAATTCTGATGCAAGTTCTCCCCATCTGAGCTGAGCCAAAATGGCCAGCCCTTGGTAGCCTAGATTCTCTGGCTGGACACAGGTCACCTCAGCGAAGGACAGAACCCCAGGACCCCAGACAGCAAGTTCTTCTCCGTAGGAGGAATCTCAGTTCCGCTTTTCCGTGTTTGCGAGATGATGTATTGTGTTTGCTTCATTTGTAAAATCAATACACAGCACACTCCCCGTGCGTGGGTATCATGCAAATGAGTGTGTTTGCCTAGGAGCAAATCCAAGTTATAAACATCGTTCGGGAGGGGCTGTTTGCACAAGGAGAGTCCCGTGTTCACGATTGTTTTCCTTTGTTTCGCTAAGATTTTACAGGCAGTTAACCTGAGTATTGTCAAGAGGTTCCATTTGCTCTGTGACCTCACTGTAATTCACGAGATGTAGCGCTTAGGGGGACATCTCACGGACTCAAGGACCTGGAAGAGTTAATGCAGGGCATTGTCAGAGAAAACAAAAGTGAAGCCTCTTGACATTTTGTTTAACACACAGCCACTAGGAACTTCTCTTTCCACGGAGTTTCAGTCTCACTGAAACAGAAAAGCCTATCTTATTGTGAATGCCTTTCGATGTCACATGTCTGGGTTGTTTTTTTTGGTTTTTTGTTTTTTGCTTTTTTTTTTTTTTTTGTCTTTTCAGGGCTGCACCTGCGGCATATGGAAGTTCCCAGGCTAGGGGTTTAAATCAGAGCTGCAGCCACCAGCCTACACCACAGCCACAGCAACCTGGGATCCAAGCCTCATCTTCGACCTACACCACGGCTCAGAGCAACGCCGGATCCCCGACCCACTGAGTGAGGCCAGGGATCAAACCCACATCCTCATGGATACTAGTCGGATTTGTCTCTGCTGAGCCACGACGGGATTTACAATAACTAGTTGTGGAGTTCCTTTCCTGACTCAAAGGAAACGAACCCTAGGAGTATCCATGAGGACACAGGTTTGATCACTGTCCCGGCGCAGTGGGTTAAGGATGTGGCATTGCCCATGAGATGTGGTGTAGGTCACAGATGCAGCTCAGATCTGGTGTTGCTGTGACTGTGGCGTAAGCTGGCAGGTGTAGCTCCGATGAGACCCCTAGCCCGGGAACCTCCAAATGCCATGGGTGTGGCCCTAAAAAAAGATAAATAAGTAAATAAACAAGTGAAAGAATGACTGCGTTCTTATTCTCTCAACGCGAAAGGCACTGATCGAGATTTCCATCACAGTGTTAAGAGGGCTCTCTCCATAATCCTTTGTCATAGAGTATGTATGGCCATTGTTTCTTCTGTAATACACTTGTCAGAATTATGTGTGGTTCTTTCACCCATGCAGCAAATGAGCGGGCTCTTTTCTTCTATAACTGCATTTATTTTGAATCCTTTTCTGAATAAACACCTTGGTACAGAGACTCACCCAAGGGTGGCTCATTAAATGTAGACCAGAGATGAAGCCGATCATTCAAGATCAATTGATGGCAATCGCAAAAATTACCCGTTGTCTAAAATACTTACGTTTCCTAAAATTTTAATTTGTTTTAAAAGCATAAGCAATTATTTGGGGGGTCAGTTTTCAACATTAAAATATATATATTCAAATACAGACCACTTTAAAAAATATATGCCTTGTCTCTAGGTATGTATCTTTATTCTCTTCTTTGACTTTTTTTTTTTCGAATATAATTGATTTACAGGGTTGTGTCAATTCCTGTGGTACAACATCGTGACCCAGTCATAGACATATGTATATGTTCTTTTTCTCATACTGTCTTGTCTATTTCTTTCCTGGAATAGAAAAGCTTCTTCTTTTTAGACAACTGTTCTTTATATTAATTAAGAGGCATGAAGCTAAAGGTGCCACTGAAGCTTTAATTAATGTTACTTTTTTATTTTTTAATTCTAATGATTTTTATTTTTTCCATTGTAGCTGGTTTCCAGTGTTCTGTCCATGGTCCGCTGTACAGCAAAGGAATCCCATCACACATACATATAACATTCTTTTTCTCACATTATCCTCCATCCAGCTCCATCGGAAGTGACTAGATATAGTTCTCAGGGCTACACAGAAGGATTTCATTTCTTATCCCATTCCAAAGGCAATCGTTTGCATTTATGAACCCCAAATTCCTAGTCCATCCTACTCCCTCCCCCACCCCCTTGGCAACCACAAGTCTGTTCTCTAGGTCCTTACATTTCTTTTCTATGGAAAGGTTCATTTGTGCTATATATTAGATTCCAGAAATGAGTGATATCATATGGTATTTGTCTTTCTCTTTCTGACTTACCTCACCTAGTATAAGGGTCTCTAGTTCCATCTATATTGCTGCAAATGGCATTATTTTGTTCTTTTTTATGGCTGAGTAGTATTCCATTGTGTATATATACCACGTCTTAATCCATTCATCTGTTGATGGACATTTGGGTTGTTTCCATGTCTTGGCTATTGCGAATAGTGCTGCAATGAACATGCGGATGCATGTGTCTTTTATAGGGAGGGTTTTGTCCAGATATATGCCCAAGAGTGGGATTTCTGGGTCATATGGTTGTTCTATGTATAGTTTTCTAAGGTACCTCCATACTCTTCTCCACAGTGGTTGTACCAATTTACATTCCCACCAACAGAGTAGGAGGGTTCCCTTTTCTCCACATTCTCTCCAGCATCTGTGATCTGTGGACTTATGAATGATGGCCATTCTGACTGGTGTGAGGTGGTACCTCATTGTAGTTTTGATTTGCATTTCTCTAGTCATCAGCGATGTTGAGCATGTTGTCATGTGCTTGTTGACCATCTGTGTATCCTCTTTGGAAAAATGTCTATTCAGGTCCTTTGCCCATCTTTCCATTGGGTTGTTGGCTTTTTTGCTGTTGAGTTGTATAAGTTGTTTGTATATTTTAGAGATACAGCCCTTGTCCGTTGCATCATTTGAAACTATTTTCTCCTATTCTGTAAGTTGTCTTTTCTTTTCTTTTTTTTTATGGTTTCCTTTGCTATGCAAAAGCTTGTCAGTTTGATGAGATCCCATTGGTTTATTTTTGCTTTTATTTCTGTTGCTTTGGGAGTAATTAGTGTTATTTTAATTTTATCTTTATTAAGATTTCAATTTATGATTTGTTCCCCATGGACTATTTCCATTTTAATTTTATTAGTTTTACTTTATAGTTATAAAACTTTTTATTCCTGAGAAAATACAGCCATCCATGAACAAGGGGCACAGATATGAGGCCACCGGGAAAAGGGAGGTGGAAAATTATTTGGGGATGAAGACTAGCTCTAGATAACTAATAGATGAATTCAAGTTCGGCTAGAAAAAGTGATATTGCGTGTGCAAGTTCATGCCATCAAAGCTGTTACAGTTCATGGAGTTCCTGCCATGGCGCAGTGGAAATGAATCTGACTCGGAACCACGAGGTTGTGGGTTGGATCCCTAGCCTCGCTCAGTGGGTTAAGGATCTGGCATTGCCATGAGCTGTGGTGTAGGTCTCAGACGCAGCCAGGATCTGGTGTTGCTGTGGCTGTGGTATAGGCTGGCAGCTACAACTCCGATTAGACCCCTAGCCTGGGAACCTCCATATGCCGCGGGTGCAGCCCTAAAAAAAAAAAAAAAAAAAAAAAAAAAGAACACCTCCCTTCTCTTGAAGTTATTCAAGATAACTTGAATTCATCTATTAGTTATCTAGAGCTAGTCCTGGGGTTTGTTTTGTTTGTTTTGCTTTCATAAATGTAGCTATTTTAGATACCTCCTGTTAGTGGAATACTGCCATCTTTTGTGCACCTAAAAAGGTTATGGGTGGACTTCTCATGTTAAAAGTTACACACACACACACACACATGATTTTCGGGCTTTTTTTCCTGTCTGTTTAGGGCTGCAGCCACAGCATATGGAACTTCCCAGGCCTGGGGTCGAACCTGAGCTGCAGCTGCCAGCCTGCAGCAACACCAGATCTGAGCTGGGCTGCGACCAACACCACAGCTGATGGCAACACGGGATCCTTAACCCACGGAGCGCAGCCAGGGATGGAACCTGCATCCTCATGGATACCATTCAGGTTCCTTACCGCTGAGCCACAGGGAACTCCTGAGCTGTATATGTTTATGACCTTGAGAGTGGTGAAGCCATCATGTTTGTTTGCATGTGTCCAAACTCATCAAATTGTGCACATCAACTGTATGTAGTTTGGGGTTGTGTTTTGGGGGTTTTGTTTTGTTTTGTTTTGTTTTCTCTTATACTTCAGTAATAATGTGGGGAGTTACTCGGGAGCATACCTGGCCACTGTAAGGATGAAAATCTTCCAGGAAGACATACATGGCAAAACCGAAACCAAACCCACTGCGTCCTCACCCCGCTGCCTGCCTGGGACCACGGACCCGGGGAAGGACGTTTTGAACATTTGCCAAGAACAAATACCCTCCATCAGGTAGCTGACGGCCGCCACACAGCTTTCCCCACAGCGCCCAGGGTGTGATGGCTTCATTTGAGGGCATTCATTCTACAAGCCGCTCTGCAAACAGATACTGGCCGCGCGTGCAGGAGCGTGGAGTTGACAGATGTATCCATGGACAGAAGGGAAGGCTGTTGCGCAGGTGCCTTTTGCCTTTGACCCCAGCCGCGCAGCGGGCACCGCGCATGTCTCGTAGCTCCCGCCTGGCGCTCAGAACCCAGGCACCGAGTCCTTCCCGTCCCTCTGCACACGTGTTGCTCCAGCAAGAACGCAAGTCTGCTTCACCCTTGCAGCTCCTGAAGCAGCTGGAAGGTTCGGACAACGCCCTCGAGACCCATCGGGTCGCTGACTTGGGCATGTCCTGGCCGCAGCGCTTCCGCCTTGGCCCTTGAGAAGCCCGGAGCCGAACCACTGCGCGGACCGCATCGCAGAACCCGTCCGTCAGGAGACCGGTAGCTGCGGTTTGCTAACTGTTGCGGTCGCTTTTCCGTTTGATTTTTTTTCGGGTCCAAGTGAGAAAGAAGAGCTGGGCGGGGCCCCCTGGCCGCGCATCTTCCGTGGAGCCACAGCGCCCTCTACCGTCCTGATGTGATTCCACTTTGGGAAGGCGCAGGCTTGGTTCACCGCCCGCCGGTGGGAATTAACTGGCTTGCTTCTCAGGCCCCTTGAAGATGCACGGGCGGGGGAGTTTTAAAGTCAGGTCCTTTGTAGGGTTTTCCTCCATATCAAAGACTTCAGTGCCCCAGCCAGAGAGATTTTAAAAATGCCTTGGCAGAGTTCCCTGGTGGCTCCGGATGCAAACACCTCTCATAAGCATCCCTTTTCAAAAACATCTCATTTCCTAGTTGACATTATAGCATATCTCAAGATCTAGCGATCCTTCGGCACCACGACTGCATGTGGATTGAAAAGTTTCTAATTTCGTTTTTGCTGCCTGGGATCCTGAAAGTTCGTTCCCGCGTGGCTGGGTTTATTGAAGGCTGCGCGTTTTCGGCTCTCTCTGAATCGATATGCTTCTTGCGGTGTCTCTTCAGTAATCTCGGTTTGACTTGGGAAGTGAAGCCATCGCCTCCCCCCAGGTCACTTGCAGTTCCTACCGGTTGGGATATTTTATTGACTTCCCCAGCCCCAAACCAGAGGGGTCAGCTACCTACCCTACCTGTTGGTGTAGCCTTCCAAACCACGGAGGGCGCACGGAGTAAGTCGTTCTCACCTCATCTACCTGGAGATGAGATCCACGGGATCTCATCAGATCGTCAGCTCCCACAGGTGAAAGGCTGAACCCCACAAGAAGCTTCCCCTCTTCAGATGCCAGCCCCAAGGCCAGGTTGTCACCTGTGCTTCTGACCCAATGCCTACCAACCAGAGGTGCCCCCACCCCCTTCTCAGCTTCAGTTAATTGGCTAGACAAGTTCAAAGGAGTCAGAAAACAAGTTTTCCCTACTAGAATACTGGTTTCTTACACAGGATATTGAAAAAGGCAAAGGAACAGTCAGACCAGACGTGAGACCTCTGGTGACAGGCTCTGGACGGGTCCCAGACACAGAAGTGGCTGTCTCAGTGGAGTCTGGGGGGTGCCTCCTGGATGCTTTTTGGGGTACAAATCTGGAGGCTCACCACACCCCATCCTTTCTGAGTTTTTCTGGAGGCTTCCCGATATTGCCATGATGGATAAAATCATGGGCCACAGGTGATGGAACTCAACCTCCCTTTTTCTTTAAGTGATGGGTCTGATGAGCTGCCCTTCTGATCTCCACCTGAAAGTCTTTTTCTGATATATTTTTCTACCAGCGTCATGTTTGCCCTTGGCTCTGTTTCTGATACTTACGTGCAATATTTTGAGGGTTTTTTTTTTTTCCTTTTTAAAAAAAGTGTTATTCGAGTACAGTTGACGTGGAGCGTGTTTTGTGTCAGGTGGATAGCAAAGTGACTCCATTACAATTAGACATCTATCCATTCTTTCTCAGATTCTTTTTTTTCCATTGAAAAAAAAAATTTTTTCTTTTGTCTTTTTAGGGCTGCACCCACAGCACATGGAGGTTCCCAGGCTAGGGGTCCAATCGGAGCTGCAGCTGCTGGCATACACTACAGCCACAGCCATGCAGGATCCAAGCCTCATTTGCAACCTACATTACAGCTCACGGCAACCCCGGATCCTTCGTCCACTGAGCGAGGCCAGGGATCGAACCTGCAACCTCATGGTTTCTCATAGGATTCTTTTTTGCTGCACCACGACGGGAACTCCAGGTCCAATGTCTGAATTTACCTCTCCTTGCCCCATGTTTCCCCTTTGCGTACCATCAATTTGTTTTTGATATCTTTGTGTCTGTTTCTGTTTTGTAATTCTTTTGTATCACTTTTATTAGATGCCACTTAGTATCACTTAGTATGATCATCTCTAGGTCCATCCATGGTGCTGCCAGTGGCATCCTTTCATTTTTTATGGCTGCGTCATATTCCATTGTGTCTATGGACCACGTCTTCTTCATCCATTCATCTGCTGATGGACATTTATGTTGTTTCCATGTCTTGGCTACTGTGACTAGTGCTGCAATGAACATAGGGGTGCATGGATCTTTTCTGATTATAGTTTTGTCCAGATAGATGCCCAGGAGTGGGATGGCTGGATCCTATGGTAGTTCTATATTTACTTTTCTGAAGAACCTCCATACTGTTCTCCATGGTGGTCGTACCAATTTCCATTCCCACCAACAGTGCAGGAGGGTTCCCTTTTCTCCACACCCCCTCCAGCACGTGTGATTTGTAAGACTTGTTCATGATGGCCCTTCTGAGAGGTGTGAGGTGGTCCCTCATTGTCATTTTGATGTGTATTTTTTCTAAGAATTAGTGATGAGCAAATAGTTTAATTGTATCTCTTTGGATTTTTGTCACTTAAGAGGTAAGTTGAAACCTCTTTCGCATCATTTTGTCTGACTTGTTTGGTCTTATTTTCTCCTAATTTTGTATTTACCATTTTTCATGTCTTTTCTCCTTTTTCCTTCTTATTGCCTCTTAGGTTAAGTCCATTCTAATCTACCCCCTCTCTTGGCCTGAAAGTTTTGCCTTCTCTTTTATGTTAAACATTTTTTTTTCTTAAAAATGTGAGAATGCATTCTTAAAAGGGCCAACGTTACATCACCTTTGTCCAGAATTCCTTGTTTTGATTCTTGGATAGCCCTGCACCTGCCTTAATTATAGCATTTACGGACTGAGGCTGAAACCCAGAAAGAAGAGTGGCTGGTCTTACAACCATCCTTATTACAATAAGGTCTGGTTTAGAAACCTCGGGGGGTTGACTTGGTTTTGACAGAGGCACTAGCAAGTACCGAGCACGAAATGCTTGCGTTGGCTTTCATCTTCGTCATCTGATTTTTAAAAAACTGATCACCGGAGGAGTTCCACTGTTGCAGCTTAAGAACCCAACTTAGAGTCTGTGAGGATGCAGGTTGGACCCCTAGCCTCACTGCATGAGTTAGGGATCCAGCATGGCTGCAAGCTCAGGTATAGGTAGCAGATGCGGCTACCATGCATTTTGGAAGCTACGATTTCCAGGGCTGGCGCCTTCCAAATTAAGGCTGCAAAATTCTGTGATGCTGCACAGGAAAAGCCCGCCCGTGACTCTTCCAACGGCTCACACTGCAAGATGAGGTCGTCATTATTATCAGCTTGACGGCTAGAAAAACATCAAAGACCCTATGGGGTCAGCCAGTGGGCTCCCTGAAAGAGAGGAGTCTCAGCAATTTTTTTTCTTTTTTTTTTCTTTTTTTTTTAGGGCTGAACCTGCAGCATATGGAGCTTCCCAGACTATAGGTCGAATCGGAGCTGTAGCTGCTGTTCTACGCCACAGCCACAGCCACGCCAGATCCGAGCCACACCTGTGATCTACGTTGAAGTTTGCAGCAACACCAGATCCTTAACCCACTGAGCAGAGCCAGGGATCAAACCCGCATCCTCATGGATCCTAGTCAGGTTCGTTACTACCAAGCCATGACCAGAAGTCCCCCTCAGCCATTTCTTAAACTCTGCATTGATTTTGAATGTTCCTGACTTCATTTTCAAGACATAGACTCTTCCACCTCGATGGAACGACTTCTGATTCTGTTTGTTTGGTTTTTTTCCCCTTTACAAGACTTGCTGGGGTAAACTTCATCATTACTTCTGAAATATTTCAAGAGCCGAGGAAGGGGGGTGGCAAGTGCCATACGCTTGTTCTGCAACAGAACGGAAGCCCAGCAAGCTTGGTCTCATGTACATTCACAAACTTACCTTCCTAAGAGCTCGCCCTGCCTGTGTTCTCTGTATCATGAGTCGCACACCCAGCGATAGTATCGCAACCTCCTGTTTCTTTCGTAGAACAGGGGGCCTTTCCTTCCTGGGATTCTGAAAGCACCACCCTGTGAGCTTTTCTGCAAATGCATTTATCATCGACGTCATGAAATTTTCATTCACGAATAGAAAGGCTCTCCATTCTTTTGCCTCGTGGACGGGTCATTGCTCATGTGAAGTTTTTTAAGAAGTGGAAAACGGAGCCCGTGGCCACGGCCGTTCTCTGAAACAGTCTCGGCTGATGGATGTTATTGCCAAGCCAGCCTGCAGGTGATCCGGGCTTATCGTAACGGCCAAGCCTACAGCCATCCATCACCTGGCTGTCAGACCTGGCTGTCCTCCTCTGCTTTCAGAACCTCAGGGGAAGGGAGGCGGTCATGTCGGTGGGACAAGAAAACCTCCTTCGTTCTACTCAGACCCTGACACATGTTTCAGAAAAGCACGGGGGGGGCAACGATGTTGGCTCCCTAGTGATAGAGGAAAAATGAGGAACTCGTAGAGGGTTAAGCCTTGTCCTGAAACTCTTAATACTTTTCATGGAAGACTTAATGCTTGTTCAGTTTCATGAAAAACAATGCCTAATGTGCGACGTTCTCTCTTAAATAGTAAACCATTGAGGAGTTCCCTGGTGGTCTAGTGCTTAGGATTTCGTGCTGTCACTGCTGTGGCCCAGGTTCGATTCCCGGTCTGGGAACTTCTGCACACCGCAGGTCAGGGCAAGATTTTTTTAAAAAGGAGAAGAAGAAGAAGAAATTGCAAGTGGGATTTGAAAAATAACGGTAACAGTAAACCATTGAGAATAGAATCTTGAGATTCCAAAATATTCTCCAGTGCCTTACGCAGTGGTCTGGGGCTTCCTTTCATGCCAGCGGTGGACTCCACTGAATAAACTTCATCGTCCAAATAAATATTAGTCACAGAAGTTCTAATTATTGCCATAGAATGTTACATGCCTGATAACAAGTATTTTGAGGAACAAATCGGAACAGGATGCAATTAAAAGACAATGCGAAGGCTGCATTTTCTGGCACATGGTCCTATACTGAGGAAACAAACCAGGTCTTTACTTTTTATTTATTTTTTGTTTTAGTTTGTCTTTTTGCCTTTTCTAGGGCCGCTTGTGCTGCATATGGCAGTTCCCAGGCTAGGGGTTGAAGCAGAGCTGTCGCCACCGGCTTACACCACAGCCCCAGCAACGTGGGATCCGAGCCACATCTGCAACCCACACCACAGCTCACGGCAACGCTGGATCCCTAACCCACGGAGCAAGGCCAGGGATCAAACCCGAAACCTCATGGTTCCCAGTCAGATTCGTTAACCCCCACGCCACGACGGGAACTCCCAACACACCAGGTCGTTAAACCAAAAACGAATTCCCCTCTGAGGGAAGGCACAGGGGATCTGATTTCTTCTATTGATGCATCTGAATCTATCCGTCCACATTTCTGCACATATTCTTTGAGTTCCAAGAGAAATACGATGGACCCATGATTCTGCCCCATGAGGGTTCATTCTGTTTAAGAAAACCTCCAATGTAGTGTCCCAGGCAATGTTGTATGGCCGCACTGCCCTTCTCTCCCGCTTACTTAAATGTCGAATCAATATCGCCAGCTATACTGGGGGTGGGGGGGGGGGGGATGAGGGAAAGACAGGCATGCAGGTGGTAAAATCAAAATCACTGATTCATTGATCAAATATCTATAATTATCTGTATCTTATGACTATCTTAGTAGTCTATAATATAGCCTTATTCTTTTCTGATACTGGTTTCTTATGGTATTTTTCTCTGTAGATGCTTTATATAATTTTTTATGTGGACGGTTACTCATTGGTATATAATTTCATCTTTACAATAAGTTTGCCAATTCTATGGAGTTCCCGTCGTGGCACAGTGGAAACCAATCCGACTGGGAACCATGAGGTTTCAAGTTCGATCCCTGGCCTCGCTCAGCGGGTTAAGGATCTGGCGTTGCCCTGAGCTATGGTGTGGGTTGCAGACGTGGCTTGGATCTGGCGTTGCTGTGGCTCTGGCGTAGGCCGGCAGCTACAGCTCGGATTCGACCCCTCGCCTGGGAACCTCCGTATGCCATGGGTGGGGCCCTCAAAAGACAAAACACACACATACCAAAAAAAATAAGTTTGCCCATTCTCAAAGGAGCCTGTTTTCTTGAGACCTCAGTCTTTTGTAAGGAATTTAAAAACAAAACCTCTTCTTTGGGCTTATGATTTCTAGGAAGCCAGAAAAGATCCTACTACCTAGTTTAGACCCATAGGCAAGGTATTTGTGCAAGAAAAACACGGAAATCATTAATTCCGAAGAATTCCAGCCAGTATTCTTGGACGATGCACGTGGAGAAGGGTAAGAATATTTGTTAAATCCCCAATCAAAAACGAAACCACACAGCATCTGACTCTCCAGCATGTTTTATTGAAGTGTTGAGTTTTCCATTTGATGGTCTTAGGAAAAAAGAGATGCATTTTTTTTTTTTTCAACTTGCACATTAAGAGCTGCATATGGGACAGAGAGGGAAGCAGAGACGGTACCTTCTGGGGAGTGTGTCCAAGCAGTGAGGTGGCAAACGCCAGAATACACATGCATTTTTGTTTAAATCTGTGGGCGTCTACATTAAACGTCTGCTGACTCCTTCAAAGTCCTCTTCTTGGCACTACCCACCTCCTCCGCGGTGCTGGTATTGATCCACCATCCTTGGGAACTTGTTTCTGGAAACCTTTTCGGAGCCCGGAGCGCAGACTCTGACACCTGTCGATGCAGCTCACGTTTGCTGCGACCCTCATTGCGTTGGATGCACGGTTAAGAACGTCAGCACGGAAATAAATCCTCATCCATTCCAGAACCATGTGGGTCATGCGCAAACGTAGTTCCGGCCGTTTTCCAGCGGGAGCTGCTGCGTCGAGTTTACCACGCCTGTGGGACCTTCAAACATAATTTCCAAAGTACGGTTTTAAACCAGTGACATCGTGGACCACGAGGAATAAGATACTAGGTATCGACATGGAGCTTTTGTGTGTCCGGGCTTCTTTGTAGGAACGTAGCTTCATAACAGAACATTTTCAAGGTCTTTTATTTCACTTTTTGAAATTTTATGAGCATATAATTGACTGACACTGCTGTGTTCATTTCTGCTGTACAGCAGAGTGATTCCATTTATATCTATTTATCTGTATATTTACGAATATATATGTATATACATTCTTTTCAGATAATTTTCCATTCTAGGTTATTACAAGATATTGAGTGCCACCCCCTGTGCTATATATGCAGTAGGTCCTTCTTGTTTATCTGTTTTATATCTAATAGGGTGTATCTGTTAATCCCAAACGCCTAATTTCTCTCTCCCCCATGTCCCTTTCCGTTTTGGTAACCACAAGTATGATCTCTATGTCTGTGGGTCTATTTCTGTTTTGTAAAAAAAGTTCATTTGTGTCATATTTTAGATTCGACATATAAGTGATATCACCTGGTGTTTGTCTTTCTCTTTCTGACTTACTTTCCTTAGCATGATCCTCTCTAGGTCCACCCATGTTGCTTCAGATGGCGTGATCTCATTCTTTTTCATGGCTGAGTAATATTCCATTGTGTATATGGACCACATCATCTTTATCCATTCACTTTTCAGTGGACTCTTAGGTAGCTTCCATGTCTTGGCTATTGTGACTAGTGCTGCTGTGAGCATTGGGGTGTGTGTATCTTTTCAAATTGTTTTTCTCCAGTTAGATGCCCAGGAGTGGGATTCCTGGATGCTATGGTTAGGTCTATATTTAGTTTCCTGAGGAACCTCCATACTGTTTTCCATTAGTGGCTGCACCAGTTTATATTCCCACCAACAGTGTCGGAGAGTTCCCTTTTCTCCAGCTCTCTCTAGCCTGTGTTATTTGTAGGTTATTTTTGACCATGGCCATTCTGAGTGGTGTGAGGTGGCACCTCAATTGGCACTCAACTTCTTCTTTTTTTTTTTTTTTTTTTGTCTTTTGCCTTTTCTAGGGCTTCTCCTGTGGCATATGGAGGTTCCCAGGCTAGGAGTCGAATCGGAGCTGCAGCTGCAGCTGCAGGTCTACGCCACAGCAACACCAGATCTGAGCCACGTCTGTGATCTACACCACAGCTCATGGCAATGCTGGATCTTTAACCCACTGAGCAAGCCCAGGGATTGAACCTGCAACCTCATGGTTCCTAGTCAGATTCATTAACCACTGTGCCATGATGGGAACTCCAAGCACTCAACTTCTTTAACAATCAACCTGAACCGCCAGGACTTGATTTATAACAGACAGCTTCCCTAACGTCTGTCTTCGCTTCCAGCTTAGGACCGAGCAGAGAAAACCAGCCTGTCCCCCTCACGGGTCACACAGGATGCCTGGCTTCTCAGTTAACCAACCAAAGTTTCTCCAAGCCAGCATTCTCCATCAGGGCACGGCTGATCCTTCCCTTTTCACCACGATGAGGCTTTCCCACTCCTCACCCTGCCTTTCTCTGCATCTCTGCCAAGGTCAAGTTCTGAATTGCATGGTATTTGCCTATAATGGGTCACGGGGAGGTCCCTTTGTGGCACAGCAGAAACAAATCCAACTAGCATCCATGACGATGCAGGTTTGATCCCTGGCCTCGCTCAGTGGGTTAAGGATCCAGTGTTGCCATGAGCTGTGGTGTAGGTCGCAGATGTGGCTCGGATCCGATATTGCTGTGGTTGTGGTGTAAGCCCACAACTGCAGTTCCAATTCAACCCCTAGCCTGGCAACCTCCCTATGCTGCAGGTACAGCTCTAAAAAGACAAAAACTAAATAAATTAGGTGGGTCACAGACTTCAATGTAAACACTAAAGCTATCAGCTTCTGGGAGAAAACGGGTGAGAAAATCTTACTGAATTTGGGCTATGCCAGGATCTCGTAGGACACAAAAAGCATGAGGGGGGAGGGAAAGTTACACTTTGCCCAAACTGAAAATTCTGCTCTCCGAATGACATCATTAAGAAAATGCCTATCTCCGGAACAGAAACAGACTCGCAGACGTAGAGCGCAGACTTGTGGTTGCCAAGGTGGAGGGGAAGGGAGTGGGCTGGATGGGGAGTTTGGGGTTCGTTGATGCAAATTATGACACTGAGAATGGATGAGCCATGAGGTCCTGCTGTCCAGCACGGGGAACTCAATCCAGTCTCTTGGGATAGACCAGGATGGAAGAGAATATGAGAAAGGGACTGAATATGTGTTTGTGTGTGTGTGTGTGTGTGTGTATGTGAGTGACTGGGTCACTTTGCCGTACAGCAGAAATTGGCACACCATCGTAACCCCACTCTAATTTTTTTTTAATTTTAAAAGAAAGTGAAATGATAAGCCATACTCCAGAAGAAAATATAACATCCAATACGTATTATGTTTATATGGGTCTTGTGTACTTATTATACAGTCAGCATAAGGAAACAACTCCATCACAAAAGACAAACCATGCTGCAAACCACTGACAAAATGGTTCGACCAACCCTTCACACTCAGTGTGTATACACGGGGTCAGTAGGCATGAAAACCAGCATACTCTACATCATTACGGACCCGAGTGAGGCACATGAGAAAGACAGGGAAATACACAAACCATGAGGTATAAAGTACAGCGCAAGCAGATATGGTCCAGAACGGGACACAGAGTCCGTATTCTGTAGGCGTTCCTGCTGTGGCTCAGCGGGTTAAGGACCCGACATCATCTCTCTGTGGATATGTGTTCGATCCCCAGCCTCCTGCGGTGAGTTAGTTAAGGGTCCGGCGTTGCCCTGAGCTGTAGTGTCGGTCGCAGATTCGGCTCAGATCCCGTGTTTCAGGGACTGTGGTGGAGACCAGTAGCTCCAGCTCTGATTCAACCCCTGGCCTGGGAACTTCCATATGCCTCCGATGTGGCCCTAAAAAGCACAAACAATATTTTATAATAACTATAACTGGAGGAACCCTTTAAATAGGGTGCCTCTCTATAGCGTCTGCCTGTAACTTATTTAATATTGCACAGCACCTATACTTCAATTAAAAACATAAAATCAGTCATTAAATGACAAAGACACTGTCACCCAAGCACCAGAATGAGCAAACGGTTAAAACCCCAACAGGGACAGGCTATGGACCTGGACCACCTGGAATCCTCACACCTTCCTGGGTGGGATATAAAATGGTATGACTACTTTTGAAAAAGGACAGTCTGGCAGATAAACCTGAATTTTTACTTCTAAGTGTTTAACCACGAAAAAGATGAGAGGGCAGAAAAAAGTGGTTAGGTAAAGCCCCATGCACTCCTGCCATGGCAGTTTCATGCAGAATAGCCCACACAGCGAAACACTTGGGCAAAGTGTGGTCCCTGCAAGGATGACAGGCTTCTTAGGAACCGCACGCTCCCATCACACCTGTGCAAACAACTCTCCCACCGCAGTGCACCTGCTGTCTCTCCCTCAGGAAGTGCCTCTGGCAGGCAGTGAGGCAAACTTCATCCACCTATGGGTTGACCTCACCTGGAGGTGAGAAAAAGGCGTTCATTCTCAAATTCTCACCTGGAGGTGAGAAAAAGGCGTTCCTTCTCAAATTCTCAGCACATCTGCGAGACCTATACTGGGAAGATAAATATTCCACAGATGGTGGGTTCCCTGTACCAGGTCTGGGTTTCTATTGCCGATCATTACCAATTAAAATCTTTCCCCCCAACCGCGCCATCTCGGATAAGAGTTTAAGAGGAGAAAACACGAAAAACATCCAAAATCATCGGTTTCTGCGTGAAATAGAAAAACGCTGGTGTTTGGTGCCCTCTGGTGGCTGCCATTTGCCATAGAGCCACAGAACATGGTCTATTCCTTGACCCTTGACAGAAAGAAGCCGTCTTTAAGGTGAGTGGAACGGAAAATCGAGAATTGTTCTCCAAAAGGACAGCGAACCAGCACTCAAAGTTTTGATACCTGTGTTTTTTCTAATGAAAAGAATACTTGGCTTAAGAGTGTCAGCTGAAAACAAGGCACAACGTTTAAGTCAAGAGTTATGTTTTACTTGGCATATGTTTTGAGGACTGAAGCCCAGGACGCAGCCTCTCAGGTCTCTCTGAAGAGGTTGGGTAGGAGCCAGGAAAGATAGGAGTTTTTTTGCAAGAAGAAACAAAGCAAACATCCTACATAGCAGAGTATAAAATAGTAGACAACTCAGCTTAATGATGTTCGCACTTTTCTTCCTACGGGAAGATGCTGGCATCTGGGCTCACGAAAATCCTTCCTTGAATGTGCAGGTGCACCGTCCAGGACCACTGTCCTGCTTTTCTCCATCCTGAATCCCCCCCAGGGTTCACCATCCCACGTGGCTGCCGTGGCTGGGGGCTGGATGACTGCTCCATCATTGCCTTCCTGAATGGAGAACCAATGGTTGGAGGGAAAAGACCCGCCTAAAGTGAGCTTAGGAGTTCCCGTCGTGGCTCAACGGTTAACGAACCTGATTAGTACCCATGAGGACGCAGATTCGATCCCTGGCCTTGCTCAGTGGATTAAGGCTCTGGGGTTGCCATGAGCTGTGGTGCAGGTGACAGACATGGCTCAGCTCTGGGGTTGCGGTGGCTGCGGTGTAGACCTGCAGCTGTCTCTCTGATTCAGCTCCTAGCCTGAGAGCTTCTGTATGCTGAGGGTACAGCTCTAAAAAGAAAAAAAAAGGCATTTCCCCTTTCTGGAAATAGCACACATTTTCCTCCTTCTGCATCTGTTCCCCCCCCACCCCGTTCTCTTAACCCTCCAAATGACGCCATGATCTGCTTTTGTATGACTCTGTGGGGTCCTGACTCTATCTCCTACTGGATAATACAACTGTACATTTCTGAAGAATAAATCCAGACTTTAGGAGTTCGTGCCGTGGCGCAGTGGAAACAAATCCAACAAGGAACCATGAGGTTACTGGTTCGATCCCTGTCCTTGCTCAGTGGGTTAAGGATCTGGTGTTGCTGTGAGCTGCGGTGTAGGTCACAGATGTGGCTCGGATCTTGTGTTGCTGTGGCTGTGGTGTAGGCTGGCAGCTACAGCTCTGATGCGACCCCTAGCATAGGCGCCTCCATATGCCATGGGGGTGGCCCTACAAAGACAAAAATAAAGAAAGAAGATAAGTTTCTGGATCTTGTGGTAACATCCTTCCAAGAAATAGGAGAGGTTTTGTGGTTCGTTTGTTTTCTGTTTTTCTTACAGGTTGGAGCCTGATTTCTCCTGTTATAGAAAATGATAGAAAAAGCCTTCAATTTTTAAAAAGAAAAGCAGAGAGGCATTTTCCCACATCGTCTCAGGTTTGTTCTCGTGTTACGCGTGCCCTTTCTGTGGAAGCGTACAGATTATTTTTCTTTTTTTCCATTTCATACATCATTTGCTGAAATGCCCTTTAAAATGGAATGAACCATAAAGCTTTAGGAAACAAAATTCTGTAGAAAATAAATTATCTTCTCTCTTTGCCTGGGGACCTAAAGGTCTCACCTTATTAACAACCTCGGGGACAGTCATCGAGCCGTGCTAGCTGGGAAGACACCTGAACCCTGGCTTAATGGGAACCTTCGTGAATCCCACAAGTCCACCCAGACCCTTGCCCATGGCAGCTGCCAGCAAAGGTCCCACAGTCAGAATCCATCTCAGGGGTGTAGCCAAAAAATGCAGCCTCTGTCCACCGGCAGCAATGAAGTCTCGGAGACAGAGTTTTGAGGGAGAGAAAGAACAGCTTTATGACTTTGCCAGATGAAGGAGGACACAACAGGCTCATGCCTCCACACTGTGTCCTGTCCTACAAAGACAAAAGTAAAAGAAAGAAGAAAGGACCACAGGGGGGTTTTATAGATTTAACACAGAAGACAGGGTTACTGATGAAGGGGTTTATAATTTCCATCCATAGATCATTTCAGAGTCATCAAATTCAGCATCTGGGGGTCTGGTGATGGTTCCTGGTTGTGTTTGGGGTGATGGCTCCTTGCCCTTCTCTCTGGAACAAAGTTTGCTTAGAGGGAAGGGTGGTTAGGGGGTGTTCCAGTTACGAAAGCTGCATTAGAACTCTAATAGAGGGAGTTCCCGTCGTGGCACAGTGGTTAACGAATCTGACTAGGAACCATGAGGTTGCGGGTTCGATCCCTACCCTTGTTCAGTGGGTTAAGGATCTGGCATTGCCGTGAGCTGTGGTGTAGGTTGCAGACGTGGCTTAGATCCTGCATTGCTGTGGCTCTGGCGTAGGCTGGTGGCTACAGCTCCGATTCAACCCCTAGCCTGGGAACCTCCCATAGGCTGCAGGAGCTGCCCAAGAAATGGCAAAAAGACAGAAAAAAAAAAAAAAAAGAACTCTAATAGAGAGTAACCCTGAGCAAAAGAAAGCAGGTGAGGAAGAGATCATTTGTGAAAAGCCTGACAGGTGCAATAGAACTCTAACTAGAAAGTAACCATTGTAAATCAACTATAATAGAAAAAAATATCATACAATAAACATTTTCTAATTAAATAATGTGAAATGTTAAAAAAAAAAAAGAAAGAAGGAAAGAAAGAAGACATTATTCCTAAGTGTGTGGGCCAAAGGCAGGACATAGCATCATGGAGACAATTTTAACTAGTTTTTACCTGTAACTATTTTCTAATCTTTAACTCTTGAGGCTGCCTTTTGAGACTAAGGGGAGGCCTGAGAGGCTAAAGGAAAGGCCTTTTACTTCAAAACACAAAGATTTAGAGTCTGGTACATGGTTTCAGAGGCTCAAGGAAGGAGTGTCTTTTTTTATTGTCTTTTTAGGGCTGCACATGCGGCATATGGAAGTTCCCAGGCTAGGGGTCGAATCCCAGCTACAGCTGCCAGTCTACACCACAGCCACAGCAACACCAGATCCGAGCCACATCTGTGACCTACACTACAGCTCACGGCAACACTGGATCTTTAACCCACTGAGCGAGGGCAGGGATCAAACCTGCCTCCTCATGGATGCTCGTGAGATTCGTTTCCACTGCACCACCGCAAGAACTCCTATATCTATTTTTTAGATTAAAGTATAATTGATTTCCAGTGGAGTGCTGATGTCTGCTGTACAGCAAATCACATTCACTCTTTTTCTCTGTTGTTCATATCTCCTTGTGGAAACTGTCCCTAAGAAAACATGATGCTTTGATGCTGTATTTCTCTGTGACCCTCATGCCTATAAATTGCCTGCAAACCAGGATGCTTCCTGGATTTCTCTACGTTATGGACCCTAATTAGGCGGATGGAGAAGGGACATCCCTCAGGGTTGTGACACCTGTGCAAGTCGACACCATGCAACTTCCCCCGAGAAGCGGGAAGAGCAGGGTTGGGGCCCCCAATGTAAACCTTCAAAAGAAACAGTGAGGGAATGAACCCCATCTTTAGGACGGAGTTGAAGACTGCATTCGCCACTCCACAAACCTTTACTCAGTATATGTGGGACAGACCAAAGCCAGGTTCAGCAGCTCCCACTCCAGACACATGTGTTGGTGGGTTTGCTTTGCTGGGGAGAAGGCGGACTCATATCCCAAACCCAACTCTGAAGACTCTGCTTGGCCATGAAAGTTTTTAAAGGGAGAAAGGAGACGTCCTCTCAGTTGACCATCTAGGTAGGGGATCAGAATCACTGCCATGCGCACGGCACGCAGGCTTGTCCACTCCTTGTGATCTTTCTTGCAGTGGTTCCTTGGTCATGCAATCGGGTTGCAGGATTATGAAAGAGGAAGCCACGGAAGAGACCTGGCCATCTGCGAATTACTCATGGTTCATTTCGACGTCTTTCATCTATGGAAAGGCTGATGGGTTAAACAAGGCACTGTGTGACCAAAAGATCTGAGACAGGTGCTTGGGCGAGAGAGGCATGCAGCAGTGGGCACCTGGTGTCAATGTCATCTTAAAATATGGCTTTGCTGGGAGTTCCCGTCATGGCTCAGCAGGTTATGAACCCGACAAGTATCCATGAGGACACAGGTTTGACCCCTGGCCTCACTCAGTGAGTTGAGGAGCCGGCATTGCTGTGAGCTGTGGTGTAGGTCGTACATGTGGCTCAGATCTGGTGTGGCTGTGGGTATGGGATAAACTGGCACCTGCAGCTCTGATTCGACCCCTCGCCTGGGAACCTCCGTATGCCATGGGTGCAGCCCTGAAAAGATTTTATAAGAAAAAAGAAAAAGAAAAAGAAAACAAGTCTGTTTACAGTAGCATCAAAAAGAATAAGACACATGAATTTTTCCTGCTAAATAAATAACATAGTGTTACTGATAAGTAAACGAACAAAATTAGTTTAATGCAAGAGTGCCAAGGCTGTGCACTGAAAGGCACAAAGTCTTGCGGAAAGAAATGCAAAGACCAAATATAAAGAAAGACATATGCTGCAGGTGCAAAAAAAAAAAAAAATGTATGTATGTACACGCACACACACATATGGCTTTGCTAAAGTGATAAGATAAAGAGCCTTCTTCAAAGGGTTGCTTCCTGCAAAGCAAAGAACTTCTTCTGTGTGCAGTGTTTAAGAATAGCAAGAGGGGTAATATCCAGAGCATGCTGTTTGACCAGCTCAGGGAGCGATAAGCCGTCCAGATAGGGCTCCAGACCTTCCAACGCATCCCCGTAGCAAAAGAAGATGAGCAGGAGGACAGAGATGTGTGCCAAAGAGAAAAGGGGAGAAAAGGGCTTGTCTTCTCTGCCCTTGTGCTGCATGGGCAGAGAGCCCAAGAGATGCTTCTCTTAAAAGAACCGCTGGTGGTTTAACCGGCCGAGACAAAGGCGATTCTCTTCTGTAGGTCCCTCAGATAGGAGTCCAGACAATGTTCTTTCCACCCCGTGGTTCCCAGAAACAGGAAGCCAGCAGGACCCTGAGGGGGTCTTTCTGGGACAGACCGCCCCGCCCCTGCCCCACCATGGCCTCTGCCTGCCTCTTGTCTGTAGGAAAAAAACATCAGCCTCATGAGTTCCCAACAATACATGTAATCAGAGATGAGAGGAAACGCAGAAAGGGAGGAAACCACTCAAGCGAGACAAAATACTCCTTGAGCCATTCGACAAAGTCAAGGACCTCGAGTTCCTCCTCCAGCGCTGTAGATGATACTCTGAGCCATGTCCCGTGTGCAGTTCTGCAGAGACAGAAGCCCCCTCCCCACCAGCTGGAAGAATTTAAGGGTGTGATGAGCAGACGGTAGCTGTGACATCAGCCACCACGATTCTGAGAACTGGCCTCAAGGAAATGGGAACGAACAGACCCTGGCACTGGAGACGAAGGGCATTGAAAACCGCCAAGAGAATGCTGATCCGACACCGCGTGACCCACCTCAGGAGGACGGTCAGAGCCGACTGCACAGCTCTGCACGTGGCCGCCGCCCCCATTCCGTTTCTGCACACCCTGGAAACTGCCCTTTAAAATCTGTTGACAGCTGATGGACAGCAGGGAGCTGGTTCTTTCAGACACGCGTCCACCTTCTCCCCAGGACTTCCAGCTGCCGCGATAAAGCTGTATTTCCTCACATCCAATACACGCCGGGATTCTTGAGGGTTCAGCTGAACCCGAGTTCGGTAAACAGGGTAGTGTAACCCGACCTCTTCTAATGTGTATCAGGAATGGGGGAGGGTGTCGTGGCTCCCGTTGTAACAAATCCGACTAGTATCCATGACGAAGCAGGTTCGATCCTTGGTTTCACTCAGTGGGTTAGGGATCCAGCATGGTCGTGGTTGCAGCTCAGATCCCGTGTGGCTGTGGCTGTGGCATAGGCTGGCAGCTGCAGCTCTTCGACCCCCTAGCCAGGGAACTTCTGTGTGCCACAGGTGTAGCCATAAAAAAAGGAATGGGGGGAGGTGGGGGATGGGGGGACGTGGTCGGTAACCCGGAGAAAGCTCTCCAGCAGCTCAAAACAGCAGGGTTTACCGGGTCTGAGTGAGCAGATGGCCAGCCTCAAGCTTCACCAGGCTCCTCCACCATAACATCTGAGTCTGTTCGCGTCTGCAGAGGGGTACCTGTGTTTTCCTAATGTCACCTTGAATTCATTTCTCTGTGATGACAGAGAGAAGGCTTCCTGCCCTTCTAATGTGTATCAGGAATGGGGGAGGGTGTCCCCACCTGACTCAGGAGGAAAGTGTTTCCATTCTTTCCCTGACTTGATGGGCAATGCAAGACTTCATGTAAACAAAAAAAAATTTCTAATTGCTGCACCTGTGGCGTATAGACGTTCCCAGGCTAGAGGTCGAATCAGAGCTGCAGCTGCCAGCCTACACCACAGCCACAGCCACAGCCACACCAGACCTGAGCCACATCTGTGACCTGTGCTGCAGCGTGCGACCTCGCTGGATCCTTAACCCACTGAGTGAGGCCAGGGATCGAACCCACATCCTCCCAGACACTATGTCAGGTTTGTAACCCACTGAGCCACAACAGGAACTCCATGGAAGACTTCCTCTTTATCATGCAGGGAGAGGGCAGCCCCCTACCCTGGAGGATGGTGTAGGTTATAGCATCTTTCAGAGCAAGGGCAGTGGACATGGTGGGTTCCATCCTTACAATGGACCATTACTTGGTATTAAAAAGGAAGGAGATTCTGACACATTACATCCAAGGTCCAACATGGATGGACCTTGAGAACTTGATGCTAAGTGATACCACCCAGTCTCAGAAGGACAAATAGCCCATGACGGCACTGCCGTGAGCTACCTGCAATAGCACCAAAGTTGTCCAATCTGAAGAGACAGGAAAGATGGGGAGTTCCCACTGTGGCTCAGGGGGTTAAGAACCAGACTGGTATCCATGTGGGTGCAGGTTTGATCCCTGGCCTCACTCTGTGGGTTAAGGATCCGGTGTTGCCGCAAGCTGCAGCGTAGGTCACTGACACGGCTCGGATCTGGCGTGGCTGTGGTATAGACCTACACCTGCAGCTTTCATTCGAACCCTAGACCAGAGAATTCCATATGCTGCAGGTGCAGCCCTTAAAAAGCCAAAAGAGAGAGAGAGAGAGAGAGAGAAGAGTATGGTGGGTGCTATGGTCCGGGGGAGGGAAGAGGAGAGAGTTTGTTTTTAGCAGATGCACAGTTTCACTTTTGCAAGATGAATCGAGTTCTGAAGCAGGTTGCGTGACAGTTGAGTGTACTGACATGACTCACCTGTAAATTAACAATGGTCAAGGAGTTCCCGTCGTGGCGCAGTGGTTAATGAATCCGACTAGGAACCACGAGGTTGCGGGTTCGGTCCCGGCCCTTGCTTAGTGGGTTAAGGATCCGGCGTTGCCGTGAGCTGTGGTGTAAGTTGCAGACGCGGCTCGGATCCCGCGTTGCTGTGGCTCTGGCATAGGCCAGTGGCTACAGCTCTGATTCGACCCCTAGCCTGGGAACCTCCATATGCCATGGGAGCGGCCCAAAGAAATGGCAAAAAGACCAAAAAAAAAAATGGTCAAGATGGCTTATAGACGATGGGATGTATATTTTATCACAGTTAAGTGTCTGAAAGGGAGGCGGGCATGACTTAGAAGAGCTGATACAGAATGCAAGTTATTCTCTTTGAACAGAAGGAAGCTTCAAGCACTGTCTATGCCCCTGGGTCCAGGTGTTCACGGATGCCTCCGCCTCCGTGGCCGGTCTGTCTGCCAGATCTTGTGAGAGTCTAGCCTCCGGGGAGTTCATGATTCAGATGAGAAGTTCTTCTTTGAATGCTGATGGCAGTGATACGATTTGCTCTCTGATGAAAACAGCCCCAATGTGTTTCTCTGCTCCTCTCCCACCCACCCTCAGAAGTCAGGCTGGATTATCCCACGACATAGGATCCAGGGGGTTGTACAAAACCTTTCTTTCAGACAAGCGGCTTCGGAGGTTGCTGAAAGGAATCCTGGGGCTGTGAACAAAATAGTTTGGTACAGGGAGTTTCCATTGTGGCTCAGTGGACCTGAACCCGACTAGTATCCATGAGGATGTGGGTTCCATCCCTGGCCTCACTCAGTGGGTTAAGGATCCAGCATTGCCGTGAGCTGTGGGGTAGGTTGCAGACGTGGCTCGGATCCCAAGTTGCTGTGGCTCTGGTGTAGGCTGGCGGCTGCAGCTCGGGCTCAACCCCTAGCCTGGGAACTTCCATATGCTGCAGGTGCAGCCCTAAAAAGAAAAAAAAAAATGAATAGGCCTGTGATCGCATGTGCATGTTTTAAATGTAAAGAGGCATTACTTTCTTAGGAGTGTCTGAAAAGCAATTACAACTTTTAAAGGAGAGAGTATGTGCAGACAAAAGTTGATGCTGCTCAGAGCCCTGCCAAATCCATTGAAAAATCTTGTGCTAATGATTGAATGACTTCATTTTATTTTATTGTATTTTACCTATTCTATTCTATTCCATTCCATTCCATTCCATTCTGTGCTGTGTTTTTGTACCTATTCTATTCTATTCTATTCTATTCTATTCTATTCTATTCTGTTCTGTTCTATTCTATTCTATTCTATTCTATTCTATTCTATTCTATTCTATTCTATTCTATTCTTATTCTAGTCTAGTCTAGTCTAGTATAGTCTATTCTATTCCATTCCATTCCATTCCATTTTGTGCTGTGTTTTTGTACCTATTCTATTCTATTCTATTCTTGTTCTATTCTATTCTATTCTATTCTATTCTATTCTATTCTATTCTATTCTATTCTACTCTACTCTACTCTACTCTATTCTTATTCTATTCTATTCTATTCTAGTCTATTCTATTCTATTCTATTCCATTCCATTCCATTCCATTCTATTCTATCCCATTCCATTTTGTGCTGTGTTTTTACCTATCCTATTCTATTCTATTCTATTCCATTCCATTCCATTCCATTCCATTCCATTCCATTTTGTGCTGTCTTTTTTTGAGCCACACCTGAGGCATGCTGAAGTTTCCGGGCCAGGGATGGAACTCTTAGTACAGCAGTGACCTGAGCCACTACACTGACAAGGCCAGATACTTAACCCGCTGAGCCACACAAGCACTCCACTTTTTGTTATTTTAATACCAGGGTCTCCTGAATTGCTCACAATGAGTTTACAGCTAATTCTACACTGTGTTTAAAAACAAAACAAAACCCCCTCATACTGATACCTGACTTGCTTCTTATGCCTCAACATACCAAACAGAGAGGGAGTTCCCATTGTGGCTCAGTGAGTGAAGAATACGACCAGTACCCATGAGGATGCGGGTTCCATCCCTGGCCTCGCTCAGTGGTTTAAGGATCCGGTGTGGCCGTGAGCTGTGGTGTAAGTGGCAGATGTCTCAGATCCCACATTGTTGTGGCTGTGGTGCAGGCCAGGACCTCAGCTCAGATTGGACCCCTCGTCTGGGAACTTCCATATGTTGCAGGTGCAGCCCTAAAAAGAAAACAAAAAACAAAAAATGAAACAAAACATACCCACGAGCATCAAACTGGGATTTACCTGAGAATACAAGTAGAACAAAAACTTCCAGTATGTTTCAATTTACAAAGGCCTGTGTAAGTTTGTATGAATAAGATCTGAGGTGCCCTTTTCTCTCTTTTTTTAGATTTTAAAAGTTAACGTCTAGTTGGTTTACAGTGTTCCACCAATTTCTGCTGTACAGCAACGTGACCCAGTCATACACATACATACATTCCCTTTCTTATATTATCTCCCATCATGATCTATCCCAAGACACTGCATAGAGTTCCCTGTGCTGGACAGCAGGACCTCATTACGTATCCATTCTCATTGTCCTAGTTTTGTACCCTTTTCCATCATTGCATAGCTTTCCTCCAGTGGTTTCTTTCTGCATTGATGTTCTATTTTTTAGCATTCAGTCTTATTGTGTCTTTTTTTTTTGAAGTAGCATTGATTTATAGCATTAATTTCTGCTGTACAGCAAAGTGATTCAGTTATGTGTATATACATTCTTTCTATATTCTGTCCACAATGATACATCACAGAATATTGAACATAGTTCCCTGTGCTGAATGGAAGGACCCTCTTATTCTCATGTACACATCTCTATTCTAGGTATTTCCTCCCCCGGGTTAAATCTCACTCTCCTATATCATATGCCCGACACAGGGCACCCACATCAAAGAAAACTATGTTTTGCATTTTTTTAATTTAATTAAATTATAATTGGTTTGAGAATTCCCATTGTAGCACCGTGGAAATGAATCCATCTAGTATCCATGAGGATGTGGGTTCAATCCCTGGCCTCGCTCAGTGGATTAAGGATCCAACATGGCCATGAGCCTGTGGTGTAGGTCGCAGACGTGGCTCAGATCTGGTGTCGCTGTGGCTGTGGTGTAGGCTGGCAGCGACAGCTCCAATTCAACACCTAGCCAGGGAACTTCCATATGCTGCAGGTATGGGCCCCCCCAAAAAAGTATAGTTGGTTTGCACTCACCTATATAGTTGATTTGCAATGTTATCTTAGTTTCAGATGTACAGCAACATGCTTTGCATTTTTAAACAGCCTTCCCTGAAGCAACACCTTCACCCAAAACAGCATCCACATTTCAAGAGTTCTGGACTCTGCAAGATGATGGTGGGGAGAGAAAGCCCTATTGATAAGCGTGGCTCCCTGGGAGCCCCCTCTCAGACTGCGAGGAGACGGCCCTCTTCAGCTAGTCCTTCGCTTATTAGCAGTGTCAGACCGTGTGGGAATCTGCTCTCTCTCTCTGGGCTGTGTGGGAAATTCGGCTGTGTGGGAAATTCCTCTCTCTCTGAGCTCTTCAAGAGATAGATGCTGGTTGGGCTGGTGATGCTATTGCTCCTAAACAGCCCTTGATGCTGTGAGGAATTCACAGATTAAACTGTGCTGATAAGGTTACCCTCTGTGGCTCCCTTAAGTAATGCTACCTTCTCTTTACCATGTTGTCATCACTTCTGCTGTACAACAAAGTGATTTGGTTATACATAAACACACATCCATTATTTTTCTGATTTTTTTCTAAACAGGCGTATTCAACATCTGTCTCTCCATACAGGCATAGGGCCTCATTCTCCTATCATTCATGCCCTCCCTCTTGGAAGCTAAAAATAGAGTTGTCATATGATCTAGCAATCGCACTTCTGGGCATACATCCAGAGAAAACCATAATTCAAATTGACATATGCACCCCAGTGTTCATAACAGCACTCACTATTCATAATAGCCAAGACATGGAAACAACCTAAATGTCTATTGACAGATAAATGGATAAAGAAGATATGGTACATATATACAATGAAATACTACGCAGCCATAAAAAAAAGAACAAAATAATGCCTTTTGCAGCAACTAGAAATCTCATATACTAAGTGAAGTAAGTCAGATAGTGAAATACAACTACCGTATGATTTCACTTCTGTGTAGAATCTAAAATGTGGCACAGATGAACCTCTCTACAGAACAGAAACAAACTCACAGACATGGAGAACAGACTTGTGGTTGCCAAGGGGAGTAGAGTAGGGAAGTGAGGGATTGGGAGTTTGGGGTTAGCAGATGCAAACTATTATGTTTGGGCTGAATAAACAATAAGGTCCTACTGTATAGCACAGAGAACTATATTCAATATCTTATGATAAACTACAATGGCAAAGAACATATATATTCTATATATATACAATGGGAAAGAATATATATATATTCAGATATCTATCTGAATCACTTTTTTGGGCACTATGAATTAACACAATATTGTAAATCAACTACATTTCAATTTTTTAAAATTAAAGAAAAATTATCCTTTTCATGTGATTGAAATAACAGAGCTCTACACTTCTTTCCTGTCATGAAAATAGCTGGAAATTATTATTGTCATATTGATGATCCTACTCATACTGTCTCAAAAGAAACAAGGAGTTGGGGAGACAGTTTTAAAAGACTAGAAATTGGAGCTCCCTGGTGGTTCAGTGGGTTAAAGATCCAGTGAAGTGCCCTAAAAAAAAAAAATTTCCATTCTCACCTTCTTGTTCCACTATATCTCCAAGATATATTTGGTGCCAAGACAGTCTTTCCCTCCAACCGCCTCTCTCTATATACATATATATGTGTATATATATGTACACACACACACACACACACACACACACACACACACACACACATAGTATTAGCGTATCTGAATGCTTTATCAGATGGTCTCTGAGCATCTTAACACACTCTTGTCTCTCAATTTTTGATGAATCATATTCTAGATATACTGAGCACCTTTAGTCAACTATGTGAAATTAAACATACCCTAAAAGACTAAAGCTAAGAAAACGCCCCCACTCTTACGCATGGCAGGTAGGACCGAGCATTTCCACCAGTGAGAAGACACTCAACAGTCCTAGGTGTCTTTTCCACCAAAGACAGGCACCAATGTTTGTTGAGTCCTTGGTCATTATCACCAAAAACTGAAAGAAACTAAAGGTTCATCCACAGAGAGTGGATAAATATTCTAGGCTATTTTCATACAGAGAAATATGTCATAGCAAGGAAAAGGCAAGAAATATCAAATGAATCTAGAACTGGAGAAAAGAATAAGAATAACTCTCATGGAGATAGGTTAAACCAGAGACCAACAGTTTCCAACTGTTGGTTCCAAACCAACATATATTATTCACCTTCGAAGCTTATGAAGAAGTCAAATGACCCATGGTTGTGGATGCTGGCGGAGTTATTTCTCAGGGGTTTTGGTGTTGCATGGCTGTGGACACTAGGGAGATTTCTCAGTTTCCAGAAACTTGCTGTATGTTAATCGGAGGGTGTACTTGAGGATATCTACACAAAACTCCATCGAGATGTACACGTAAGATCAATGTGCTTTCCTGTATGTGTTGCACCTCAATTGACAAGATCTTTCTTTTAAAAAACATAGAAAAATGTTTCAAATTTGTAAAAGGAGAGGTGAGGATGAAAAAGATAAATTTTTATAACTACAGATTGTTGGATTTGTGTGTGTGTGCCGAATCCCAGCAGAATTCTAATAAAATAATTAGAATAATTTCATTAAAAGCTTCTGAGAACATGAGACTCATTCTGCATTTAAGCCATACCCAGGTATTCTGCGTCATGATGCACTGACTAGACTAACCACTCACATTTGCGTCATACAGTAATAGTTAATTTTATGTGTCAAGTTGATATGGCTAAGAGATGCCTGAATAATCAATCAAACATCATTCTGGGTGTTTCTTGAGAATGTGTTTGGAGATTAACATTTAAATTGGTAGACTGAGGAGTTCTAGTCATAACTCAGCAGAAACGAATCTGACGAGCATCCATGAGGATGCAGATTCATTCCCTGGCCTTGCTCAGTGAATTAAGCATCCGACATTGCCATGAGCTGTGGTGTAGGTTGCAGATTCGGCTTGGATCTGGCATTGCTGTGACTGTGGTGTAGGCCAGCAGCTACAGCTCCAATTCATCCCCTATCCTGAGAACCTCCATATGCCACGGATGCAGCCCTAAAAAGACCAAAAATAAATAAATAAATAAATAATTTAAAAATTAATTAATTAATTAAATATAATATAAATAGGTAGATTGAGTCAAGAAGATTGCCCTTCCCAATGTAGGTGGGTCTCACCTAATCAGTTGAAGCAGTAAATAGACCCAAAAGGCTGACCCTCCCTAACACAAAAGGGAATTCTTGCTGTCTTTGGACTCCAGCTGAAGCATCAAGTCTTTTTGCTCATGAGACCTTCACGAGTTTCATCAGAGAAGGTGAACCAAAAACTCCTGAGGCAGCAAAAGGACGCCAATGGACCCCACACCTGGATCTGTCAACCGCGTGGCCAAGATAAGCAGAGGCATTCCTTTGGATAGCTGGTTATGCCCACAAATGGAAGATCCAGAACGTGTCAGGTCAGCATTGCCCTTCATGGTGCAGGACAGAAAGGAAGCTGCATCAGGTGCGTAGAACCCTAGCCAGAGTCTTAGTATTGACTTTTCTAGTTACCTGGTGCTCTAAAGCCGTATATGCATGAGTGATTCTTCAGCCAACCAGAAAATCAGCAGGACACTTATGTATCATGTCAGACTATCCTCCATATTTGGGGAGAGACAGTTCTTTTAAAATTAACTTATTACAGTCTATTGAAACCCTAACTAAGTATGTTGACTACCACAGCAAACAGCTTTCACTTCCTATGGTCTGTGGCTCAAGTTTCTTAGAGTTCTCTAAAGAACAGAATGGGAAGGTCGTATTCATGATACACAGTGGTGACAAATTAATTCAGCAAGACCTTGTTTGAGTAAAATTCTACTCTGTGTCCTCAAGTGGATGGCCTTTTCACTCATACCAAAAAAGGATTTGGATGCTTCTCTTTGGGAACCAGTTGCTTTTGTGTTCATTATGCCTCCCTGGTTAAAACACATTGACCGAGTGAGGTGGCCCTGTGTGGGGGCAACTAAGGGGTATTGTTGTCACGTGCAAACCCCAGGCTGCCAGTAGAGCCGCCGATTAAAGGCTTCATTTGTTTTCTTCCAGTCTTAGGACTTCTTTCTTAGTGAAAACCCTTACTGTTTTTCTCAGAGAGAAAGGAGAATGAATCTAAAGTTTGAGATGAGATTACGAAGGATTTTCATGAATGTAAAGAGAATGTGAAGAATCCTCAATACAAAGAGCAGAAAACCAAGCAGCATTCTTCCCCTGCACAGCCAGATGGTTTCTCAGACAAATGCAAAGCAAGCTGTCTGCACACGCAAGTCCCAGAGCCCAGACCAGAAAAGCAGTTTCTGTAATCACCACTGATAGGTTCCCAGAAGGATGGAGACAGACCCCCTCCACCTCCCACATGTGGCTGCTCACCTTGGAGACCTGCTGTGGACACCCTCTTCCAGGATGTGGACGGTCAAGTTGGGCGGCAAGAAACAATGGCCTGCGGAAAACAACTGCCTGCATAGACTAACCTCCTACAAGGATGAACAGCCCCCTGCCATGGGACTCGACTCCCTCCCCCTCCCTGGACCTTCCCCTCCTTCGTCATTCCTGCCACAGGTTCCCTCCATGAACTCCATCCAGCCACAGATTCCTGAAGTTCCCACCTCAGATCCTTTATAAGCCTAGCACTTCCTCACAGTCAAAGCTGGTGCCATCTTGAGTTTAGACCATGCCCCTCTGATGCCTTCATAAATCTCGTTTGCTTTACAAACTTGGCCTTGTGTGTTCTTCCTTTGGCAAACCTAACAACCATCACCATGACCATAACCATCATCATCACCATTACCATCACCACCATCCCATCGTCATCATCACAAACATCACCATCATCTTCATCTCATCATCCCATCCTCACCATCATCTTCATCTCATCATCCCATCATCACCATCACCATCATCTTCATCCCATCATCTCATCCTCACCATCACCATCATCATCACCAACATCACCATCATTTTCATCCCATCATCACCATCATCTTCATCCCATCATCACCATCATCTTCATCCCATCATCACCATCATCTTCATCCCATCATCACCATCACCATCATCTTCATCCCATCGCCATCATCACCATCATCCCATCATCGTCATCATCACAAACATCACCATAATCTTCATCCCATCCTCACCATCACCATCATCTTCATCCCATCGCCATCATCACCATCATCCCATCATCGTCATCATCACAAACATCACCATCATCTTCATCCCATCACCACTATCATTTTCATCCCATCATCATCATCAGCAACATCACCATCATCCCATCATCCCATCATCATCTTCATCCCATCATCACCATCATCTTCATCCCATCATCGTCATCATCACAAACATCACCATCATCTTCATCCCATCATCATCACCATCATCCCATCATCCCATCATCGTCATCATCACAAACATCACCATCATCTTCATCCCATCATCATCATCACCAACATCACCATCATCCCATCATCATCTTCATCCCATCATCACCATCATCTTCATCCCATCATCACCATCTTACCTCCATTACCACCACCATCATCACTCTCTCATCATCACCACCATCACCACTACCACCATCACTATCATCATGATTAGTATCCTGCAGATTTCAGCAGGTTATTTACAAACTCACATACCATGTGTCAAAAATAAATCAATTCAGGAGGTGCCTGGAAGAGGCAAATTCACAGAGACAGAAATGGAGTACCAGTTGCCAGGGGCTGGGGGAGGAGGGGATGGGGAGTTTGTGTTTGATAGGGACAGAGTTTCCTTGGTGAAGATGAAAAAGTTCTGGAGATGGATGGTGGGGATGGTTGCACCACACTATGTGTTCAGTGCCTCTGAACTGTGCACTTACAAAGGGTTGACTTGGAAGTGCTGTGTTATGTATATTTCACCACAATTAAAGCACACACACAGAACACACACACACACAGAGAGAGCTGGATTTAGCCTCAACCCCTGCTTTCTAGCCATCTGTGGGGAAGAATCCTGTCTTCACACCTCAGCCCCTGAGCCCCAGTGCCTCATTGCAGGCTGCCTGGTTCATGCCTCTTTCACATTATTTGTCTTCTTCCCCAAACCCCTGGAGTTCATATTTTGTCTCAATCCCCCCCCCTTTGCTAGTCAGGAAGCCACCTTCTGGAGGAAGACCACAGACGTCACTTTCCCAGGATGAAGTGCTTTTGTCTGAAACTGGGTTGAAGCCTCCTTGAGCTGGTGTTCGGCAGCCCTAGCCAGGCAAACCCCCGGGGCTCAGAAGGCTAGAGTACATCATGGGGTGGTCCGATAATTAACCCTCCAAGGAGTGCACCTGTCCCGGGAGCAGGGATGCTCCCTCACCACCAGGAGGAGGAGACAGGTGTGATTTTCCTTCCTAATCCCTCAGGGCTCACGGGCAACCCTTACAATTAGCCGACGATGCGTGAAATGAACACAACACTTCCACATTACAAACCTGTCTCTATTCAGGGAGCTTTCAAACATGGCACCTTAACACTCCAAGGGTGATCAGAAACCAATTTCTATACAAAAAGCTTTCAAACATGAAATGCAATACTTCAAGGATGCTCAGAAACCAACCTCTATGCAGGAAACTTTCACACATGGCACCCCAATACTTCAAGGGTGATCAGAAACCAATTGCTATGAAAAAAAAAAGCTTTAAAACATACACTTCAATACATCAAGAATGATCAGAAACCAATTTCTATACAAAACACTTTAAAACATGGTACCCTAACACTTCAAGAGTCTTCAGAAACCAATTTTTTTCTTCTCTTTTTATTTTTTATTTTTATTTTTTGCTTTTTAGGGCCACACCTGCCACACATGGAAGTTCCCAGGTTAGGGGTCAAATCAGAGCTACAGCTGCCTGCCTACACCACAGTCACAGAAAAGTGGGATCCGACTCATATCTGTGGCCTACACCACAGCTCACGGCAATGCCGGATCCTTAACCCACCGAGAGAGTCCAGGAATCCTCATGGATACTAGTCGGATTTGTTTTCACTGCACCAAAACAGGAACTCCCAAAAACCAATTTCTATACAAAAAGCCTTAAAACATGGCACCCCAGTACTTCAAGGGTGATCAGAAACCCCCCTTTATACAGAAAGCCTTAAAACATGGAACCTCAGGAGTTCTGTTGTGGCTCAGTGGGTTAAGGACCTGATATTGTCTCTGTGAGGATGTGGGTTCAATCCCTGGCCTTGCTCAGTGTGTTAAAAATCTTGCATTGTGGCAGGCTGTGGACTACATTGCAGATGTGGCTCAGATCTGGCATTGCCGTGGCTGTGGTGTAGGCCAGCAGCTGCAGCTCCAATTTGACCCCTAGCCTGGGAACTTCTATATGCTGCAGGGTGCAGCCATAAAAAACAAAAACACAAACAAAAAACCTGTAACTGCAATACCTCAAAAGTGACGAGATAGAGTTCTCTTGTGGCTCAGTGGGCTAAGGATCTGGTGGTGTCACTGCTTTGGCTCAGGTGGCCACTGTGGCATGGGTTTGATCCCTGACCCTGGAACTTCCACATGCTGTGAGCATGGCCAAAAAAAAAAAAAAAAAAAACCTCTGATAGAAATAACCCAAATGACCATCCACGGACAAATGGATAAACCAAATGGGTCCATCCATACAATGGAATAGTATTCAGCCATGAAAAAGCACTTATGCAGCTGTGATATAGTTGAACTTCCAAAACATTCCACAGACCTGAAGACCCACAAGATCACATATTGCATGATTCCATTTATATAAAATATCCAGAATTGAAAAAAAAGCTACAGAGCCAGAAACCAGATGAGTGGTTGCCAGGAGCTGAGGGAAAGGATGATGGGTTTTGTGGGTATGAATTTCCTTTTGTGGGGGGATGAGAATCTTCTGGAACTAGACAGAAACGGAGGTTGTACCACATTGCCAACATCAAACCCTTGCTGCGTTGGGTCCTATAAGATGGTCTACAGTTCAGTAAAACAACCTTCCATCCAAATCTCAAAGTCCTAAGTAGCATTAACTGCACATTGCCCTGAAGTTAAGAGCAGAGATCATGCCCATCCCCCAGCCCACCTCTACCCTCTGCAGCTCCAGCAGTCAACAGCCAAGCAGCATCTAACCTTTCTTCCCCTGTGCGCCTAGCTTGGTCTCAACCGATTTATCCATGCAACCTTGGGGGGAATTTCTGCAAACACACACTTTGGCCAGACGGTCAACCATCTGACATGTATAGATATCATGATCATTGCCCCCCTCCCGAGGCCACCTAGAAGACAACACAGAAACCCTCTATCAGGAGGGGAGGTGGAATGCACAGAAAACCCAGAGATTAAGATCTGTACTTTGAGGCGTTCTCCTGTGACACAGTGGGATAGGAAGCTGCTGCTGTGTCATCACTGTGGCAGCTCGGGTTGCCTTCGATCCCTAAGCCCAGGAACTTCCACCTGCCCTGAGCACGGCCAAAAAAAAAAAAAAAGACCGTTACTTTCATTGGGGAAATAAAATGACTCTGGCTCGGGTCGTCAGCATCGGAAAGTGAGACATATGAACATGGGGAGATCTTGACAAGGCTCTTTCCACCCCTGGAAAAGCAGGTGCTCCAGGTGTGAAACTACCGGGAAGCCACCAAGGTGTATACAGCCTCCAACGCTGAGGGAGCAGGGGAGAGGCAGAGCCTGGTACCTGTCTCAGCCGGTCCCTGGAGCTGTCCCTTATGGATCTGCCAACCTCATTAGGGAACTGCAGCTCATTAGAAAAAGTCAGAGTCTGCAGATGTTGTCAGGATGGTGGGTATGAGGTGCTACATGGGGGCTCATTTTTCAAATGGCTCTTTCTGCTGACCCCTGAGATGGCCACCTTGCTCAAGCAACATCCTGTATTTGTCGCTGGTGCCCCCTTTCCCAAGACTGCGAGACCCTTCCCCCTTCACTGGGGGACACCACACCCCTCCAGCTTTCTCGGGGTTACGAGACCACCCTACCTCGGACATTCTCATGACTACGTGACCACCAGAGTTCAGCTGCAGGCGAAAGATGAACTAAACTCCCCCCCCACCCAGGGAATCCTGTTTCCCATCCGCGGAGTATAAGAAGGCCCCGCGAGAAGGGTGGGGGCTGGTTCTTCTTCAGGGTCTGTCACCTTCTCTCTTTCTCCTCTAATAAAGTATCTTCTCTTTGCCTGAAAACCTGGCTCGTTCTTTTTCTCTGTGCTCACCTTAGAGTGGGGACATTTCTAATTCTTCCTAATTTGTTCCTAATTAGCAGAAAGGAATGGCATGCCCAGGGCTGCGGTGGCTGCTAGGGATGGGGTACTGTGCCCCCAGGTAACCAAGCAGGACCCTCTGGGGCCTTGAGGGGGGCTGACCCTCCGCCTGATCCTCTGTTCGGTTCCTCTCTGAAGCACCTGGGTGACAGTCCCTGGTTTGCTTTTCCTGAGTTGTTTCACAGATGCTCAAACCCCCACCAAAGGGAAGAGGTTAACCTGTTAACCTGAGGCTTCCTAAGGATGGAGGATGTGCCCCCTGTGACCCCGCCCTGTGACCTCACCATCAGCCAAACAGAGAACCCTGCATGAGCTCATTCCTTACCCTGCTGCGTCCACTCTCCAGCTGCATTAAAAAATGCAATACTGATGCCCTGACAGGTGAAGGCTCTTGCATTTTCGCCGCTAGGGCTCAGGTCGCTGCTGTGGGTGCAGGTTCGATCCGTGGCCTGGGAACTTCCACATGCTGTGGGTGTGACAAAAACAAAACAAAACAAGAGAGAACCTGACATAAATGCTGCAACTCTCATGTTTAAAAAAAATGCTTTCCGTGGATGGACCTAGAAATTATCATGCTAAGTGAAGTCAATCAGACAATGAGACACCAACATGTGGAACCTGAAAAAAGGACAGAATGAACTTCTTTGCAGAACAGATACGGACTCACAGACTTTGAAAAACTTACGGTTTCAAGAGGAGACAGTTTGGGGGATGGGGGGGATGTGCTGGGGGTGTGGGTTGGAAATCCTATAAAATTGGATTGTGATGATCATTGTACAACTACAAATGTAATAAATTCATTGAGTAATTAAAAAAAGAAAAAAAAATAAGACCAAGCCCCAAAAAAAGTAATTATAAAATAAAGTAAAATTTTTAAAAAATGCTTTACAATTTTGTTCGGGAGTTTGGGCTTTTGGGGCAGGAGCAAGCCCCCGCCCCCCCCCCCGCCCCCCACCTCCCCGCAATCTCCTTGCATGGCCTGTAATAAACCTTTCGCTGCTCCAAACTCCATTGTGTGGATTTGTTCGGCTCCACGGCGCTTCAGGCACAGCAACTTGCCCTGACCTTGTCACCCCAACTTGATCTCTGCTCACTGGTGCTGAATGGGAACGTGGAGACAGGGATTTGGGCAAAGGGATAAAAATAGCTTTATTGCTTTGCCAGGCAAAGGAAGGTCGCCGCAGTCTAGTGCCTCGAAGAGGGTGCCACCCCCTTAGCAGAGATTGGGAGGCGGTTTTAGAGTTTTATAGTTTGGGGAGTGAAAAAACAGGGCTGCAGATAAGCATCAGGGGAGGGGCAAGCTTGCATTGTTTTCAAAGGCTGGTGTTCAGTGCTCTGTCTTTCTTTGTCTTTCTGCAAAGAAGAAGGCTTCATTAACAATGTCCATTTGTTGACAGGTTTAATTCTGTAGAAGAACTCAAAGATATTGCTATGGATATCCCTTGAGGGGGAACTAGGACCAGCCCCCAGGCTGCAGTGTGGTCCCCTGCCGGCCCCTCCTTGGTCTCTGCCTCCCCTCCCTTCCCTGATCAGCACCTGTTTCAAAGCTGCCCTTGGGAACTCCTGAAAGGCCATGGAGGCTGAAGCGTATTCCCTAATAACAAGACATGGGGGACACAAAAGGGCTTGTGCCCAGGAGCCCACAGGGCCCTGCTGGGTTTCAATTCCCGGGCCAGTCTACGGCGACAGGAAGAGGATGCGTGGCTGCCAGGGGCTGGCACTGTGAACTGAAGCTTGGCACCTGCCATCAGCCTCTCCACAGAGTAAAACATGAGCTCCAGGTGGAGACCAGGCGTGGGGCCCGCCATCCTCTGGGAAAACGGGAAGAACAAGTCTTCAGATAGATATTTTTAGATTTTTAGGAGCCCAATTCTTGCATCCCCTCATATCTAGAAAAACACGGACGTCCTTCAATGAGGACGGATGCCTGTGAAGAGCAGTGACCTTCCTGAGACCAGCAGCTACTTCGGTCAGATGTGTGCCTGGCTGCAGGCGCCTCCCCCTTCACTGTTCTGACTTCTATCTTTGCTCTTTGGGGGGGGGGGGGGTATTTCCCAGCTCTCAGAAATGCTGCCTCCTGGGCTGTAGGTAGGGGGCAAAATACCAGCTGCGAAGGTCATCCTTGAGAACGGCCACTCCCAGGGGTGGACCAACGAGCCCTGAAGGAACTCAGGAAAGGGGTGATTCCAGGAAGCCCCGTCTTTTCCACCTTCCCTTAGAAACTGGTGTTCTGAAAATCTGCTTACCTGTAAATCTTTGGTTCCTACCACGTGCCCTTTGTTGCAAAAACTCCTAGCTCCCCACCCCCTCCTCGGGAGCAGTGTCTCAGGGCTCCCTGAGACCTGTCACCTGGGCTTCAGTCCTCCTTGCACCCCAAATAAGACTTAACTGGCAGCTTTCAGGTGGTGTATTTTTTACTCGACAGAAAGAAGGTGGGAGGACTGGGCTGTGGGGATCGCCTGGCCGGTGGGATTTGCATCCTAAAATCGATTGTACAAGGCTGAGGACAGTCCCTGCCACGGAAGTGTACACTTGACCTCTGTTTGGCCTTGAAACCCAGCAGATGATTTGCGTCTCCCCACAAGGAGAACCGAGAGCAAAAACACGGAGTCTCAGAGACAGGACCCCCTCCGCCACAGGTTGCAAAGTCCGCCAGCATATGAAAGCCAGAGAGGGTCCCCTCACGGGCTCCGTTTTTTAGCATCGTCTTAGAGACCCGCTACTGGTCCAGGAGCAGCCACGATGCCCGTTGGGGGGAGCGTGTCACCCTATCTAGGTCAAGAGCGCGTGGCCCAAAGGAAAGGGAACCCCGTACCCTGCTCCTTGGGGGTTATGTTGCTCCCAGTTCCGGGGCGGGGGGCGCACGGGGCGGCGGGGGGTGGTGTGTGTGTGTGTGTGTGCAGCATCTCACCTGCTTCCTGAGCAGGTGAGGGCTGCAGACTTTGGATTAAGATCAGCCACCCAGGCGTCCTCACCTTCCACTCCAGGCAGCGCCTGCAGCCAGGTGCAACCTCCCAGGAGGGAAAGGTCTTCCCCCTGGAACTGCCGGCCCTCCTCACTGCCCACGGCCCCAGCCTGCAGCGGGGAGAGAGAAGCTGGGCGCCGCGTGTGTCCAGGGAGCCGAGGGAGAGTTCTTCACGACACCGCAGCGCCTCTCCTAAGCGGGCTCTCCTCTCCCGCAGGACGGCAGCAGCCACCCACCCACCCCTCATGCTGGGGCAGTACTTTCCCCGCCAGAGGAAATACCAGCCCTGCCCGGGAAAGCCACGTGCTTCCTTCCTGCTGCCCTAAACTGCCCCTTTTCTCAGTCACAGGGAAAGCCTCTTAAAAAAGAGACCTTGGAAATCTTGGATCCGAGCGAGGGAAAACTTTTTACAATCGCGGCAGTTACCTGTCTCGCAGGGGCGGGGCCTCGCCCCACCCCCATCACCTGTCTCGCCGAGGCGGGGGCACCTCGCCCCACCCCAGCCTCTCTGGGAGCAGGGGGAACCTCGCTCCCACCCCTTGCGGTTGGCCCTGGTTTCCTTCAGAACCCCTGGGGGGGACCCACCTGTCTGCAAAAAGCAGCTGGCTCTCCATCGGAGCCAGGCTTCTGCAGCCAGATTCTTCCCGCCCGTCTTCAAAAGGGTCGCTTGAAGGGGGGCGGGGGCGCAGGTCCCCTTTCGGGACCCCAGTGAGATCAGGTGGCGTCCGGGGCGCTCCTGCTCCGCAGGGAGGCGCCCCCGGGGAGCTGGCCCCTCCCGCAGCCCCACGTCCTGGCCGTCTCCGTTTTCAGGCTTTGGCGGGCTCCGCCCTGGGAGGCGCCAGCGCGGCCTCGATTTACAAACGGGGGGAGGGAGGGGAGAAACACCTGGAGGACAACATGTAGGGGGACGTGGGGGCCTGGCTGGTGATTCGGCTCCGTCCATCGCGTGCGCCCCGCAAACACTGCGGAAAAAACCAGCCCCCACCTCCCCCGCCCCAAAGGACAGGTCAACGGGGCCCCTCCCTCCCCAGCTTTTCCAAGGGCGAAACCTGAGGGTGAGCCTCTCTGAACCACCTTTCTCGTGTCGGTTTCCCTCCTACCTTGGGCAAGTGGCCAACGCGTGTGGAAAATTCCTGCCGTGAAACACTCAGCTCGCCCAGGAGTAACTTAAGGCGCCGTCAACCAGCGCCAGAGCCCCTCTCTGCAAACGAAGCAGACGCGGTTGCCAAAGGGGGAGGGGGGAGGGAGTGGGAGGGACGGGGCGTTTGGGGTTTGTAGATGCAAACTAGGACATTGAGAGGGGATGAGCCGTGAGGTCCTGCTGTGCAGCGCAGGGAACTCTATCCAATCCCTTGGGATAGACCATGATGGAAGATAATGTGAGAAAAAGAATGTGTGTATATGTGCCTGCGTGCGTGCGTGTGTGTGTGTGAGTGAGACTGGGACACTTTGCTGGACAGCAGAAGTGGACACAACCCTGTATATCAACAAGACTTTAATTTTTTTTTAAGTGTTGTGAGCTGAGTTTGGCACCTGCCATCAGCCTCTTACATGGAGTAAAACAGGAGCCACTGCAGCTTCGGACCCGTAGCTCCCCCTGAGCAGAGCTCCAGGTGGGACCAGGAGTGGGGAATCTGAGCTCTGGGAAAACTGGAAAAACAGGCCTTCAGACAGTCAGATATTATTAGGAGACTTTTTTTTTTTTTTTTTTTTTGGTCTTTTTGCCATTTCTTGGGCCGCTCCCGCGGCCTATGGAGGTTCCCAGGCTAGGGGTCAAATCAGAGCTGTAGCTGCCAGCCTACGCCAGAGCCACAGCAACGTGGGATCTGAGCCACGTCTGCGACCTACACTACAGCTCACAGCAACGCCGGATCGTTAACCCACTGAGCAAGGGCAGGGATCGAACCCGCAACCTCATGGTTGCTAGTCGGATTCATTAACCACTGCGCCACGACGGGAACTCCTCTGAGACGATTTTATGACCCCAATTCTTGCATCTCTTCCTATCTTGAAAACAGTAAAATCCTTCGTGGTGATGTCTGCTCCTTGGGACTGGCAGTGACCTTCAGGAGATCAGCCACAAACTTCTGTAGAATGTGTGTGCCTGGCTGCAGGCACCTCCCCCTCCGCTTGATCACATCCTGCTGTTCCCCCTTTTCCTCCTTGGGTGGTATTTCCGCAGGTCTGTAGCTAAGGATGAAGAATGTCAGGGTCATCTGGGAATCAGTCACCTCCAAGGGCGAGAGCCTGTGAGTCCTGCAGGCTGTGCATACTCAGGATCCTGCCCTGAGAGCGCAGGTGCATATCAAAGGAAGGATTTCAGGGAGCCTGGGGGGGCGTCTTTTGTTCCTGCTCCCTGCTCTTTGTTGCAAACCCTCCTCTATATCCCAGCTCCCCCCTCACTGCCTCGGAGCAGATTCTCAAGGCTCCCTGAGATGTTGTCTCCTGGGCTTCAGTCCTCATTTTGCCCCAGATAAAATGTAACTCGCAACTTGCTTGTTGTGCATTTTTTTAAGTCAACAATGTCTTTTTCCTTTTTTTTTTTTTTTTCTTTTTGGCTGCTCCTGTCCCATGCAGATGTTCCCAGGCCAGGCATGGAACCTGTGCCACTGCAGTAACCAGAGCCAGTGCAGTGACAATGCTGGGATCCTTAACCCATTTAGCCACCAGGGAACTCCTAAAGTGTCTTTCAAATGGCTCACTTATTTAAAATTGGTTTTTGTCATGGAAGATGCGATCCTGCCGCCTACCCTGTTTAGATTTTTTAAAGGTAGGCTGCAAAGCATCTTTAAAATTCCACAGGTACGTATGGAACCCCTATGCGGTGACCAGGGGCGATGCTGGGTGGCAGGGATGCAGATGTGTCCAAACCAGCCTGGGTTTCCACTCTTGTGGAAGCCACCACTAGTGCCTCGAAGGACTATGAGGAGCTCTCCCAGAAGCTCCCAGTGGCTTTACTGGGGGAGGGGGGTGATCCAGGAGCAAAAGTTCACAACCACCCACAAGGTCCCTCTGAGCAGACAGGGGTTTAACATCCTATTAGGTCCATAACTATCTGTACTTACTCTGTCCCTATAATAGCCACTTTCCTACGTTAATACCAAAAGATATTTAAAAGATGAATTGAGAGTTCCCTGGTGGCTCAGTGGTTAAGGACCTGGCGTTGTCACTGCTGAGGCACAGATTCAATCTCTGGCCTGGGAACTTCTACATGCTGAGGATGCAGGGAGAAAAAGAGAGCTGCGGTGTAGGTTGCAGATGTGGCTTGGATCTGATGTCGCTGTGGCTGTGGCTGTGGCATGGGCCAGCAGCTGCAGCTCCTGTTTGACCCCTAGCCTGGGAACTTAAATATGCCACAGGTGCCACCCTTGGAAAAAAAAGAGACGCAAACATTCTTGTAGACCTGTGTTCACAGCAGCAGTATTCTCAGTAGCCAACAGATAGAAATAATTAAGTGTTCAGGATGGAGGGATAGGTGGGTGGATGGATGATGGATAGATGGGTGATGGGTGGGTGGATGGATGGATGAATGGGTGGATAGATGGATGGATAGATGATGGGTGGGTGGATGGATGGATGAATGGGTGGATGGATGGATCGATGGATTCTGGATGGATGGATGGATGGATAAGAAGAATGGGGTCCATGCACACTGTAGACTATGACTCAGCCATGACAAGGAGTGAAGCTCTGACCCAGGCTGCCATGTGGATGGACCTTGAACACATGATGCTCGGGGAGAGAAGCCAGACCCAGAAGGACACCCGGTGTGTGGGATTCCATGGATAGGACACGTCCAGAACAGAGACATCCACAGAGACAGGAAGCAGATCAGAATTCACCGAGGACTGATATGGGGCAAGAGTCAACTGAAGAAGAGGGGTTCTTCTTTAATGAGTCCAGAATTTGTATTTGGGGTGATGAAAAAGTTTAGAAGTAGGGGGACGGTTGCACAGCAATGTGAATTTACTGATGGCACCTACAGATGGTTAAAATGGCTGGTTTCAGGTTTTATCGAGTCCCGTTACCCAAAGTGGAGTCCGGCTGCTTGCCCCTGTAAAGCTGCTCAAGAGGCAAGGTTGGCAGAAAGGAAGCTTTGCTTTATTTCGGAAGCCAGCCGTGGGGGTGGGGGAGGGCGGGCTCCTGTCCAAGGCCGAGTCCCCTGCCCCCCCCACCCCACTGACCAACAGTGGACATGAGCTTTTATTGGGGGCGGGGGCCCTATGTGCAGAATCAGCACCGTCCGCTCTGAAAGTGCTCTTGAAATTAGCCACGCAGTGGTCTGATCAGCATCCTCTAGGTTGTTCTGAGTCCCGTTGTCTCCCGGGCCCGTTTCTTCAAGGCCACTTCTCACAATTGTGGCGGCTGATGTCACGGCCCCCATCTGGTCATCAGGCAGTTAACTTCTTCCACCTGCTGGGGGCTTCCGTCTCTACAAGGCAGCGCATGGGGCGCGGCTCCAAATCTGATCTGCTGCCCTGGAGGAGGCGCGAAATCTTGACTTCACTGAATGGCTCAGGGATGCTTAGTTGGTCTTGCTGGATGCCTTTCCTTCGCTTTGGTATTTTCTTACGTCTCTGATAAAACCTTTTCTTTGGCGAAAGTCTTCCCACAGACAAAAGGCAGGGGGCAGCGTGAAACCACGATGAGGACGCATTAAAAACAGTAAGAATGTTACTAGAAATACCGGAAAACAGGTGTTCTTCAAACACCAATTTCTCACTCAAATTCCAATGCTCCTTGAAAATAGTTATTTTTAATAACCATCATCAGGAGCTTGGAAGAAAAGTGGGGAGGCAACAAAGAGCGTTACGGTATGGGTTTTTCTCATGGGTCTTTCTTTCTGTTCTGGCCGCCCGAAGGCATATGGAGTTCCTGGGTGAACCAAGCTGCACCTGTGGCCATGCCGGATCCTTCACCCACTGTGCGCAGCCGGCGATGGGACCCACATCCCAGGGCTCCCGAACCGCTGCTGATTCCATTGCGCCACAGCGGGAACACGTCTTCTCGTGCTGTCACAGATGTAGGCTGATCTCCAAGCTCATCAAGTTGTGTGCAGTAAAGATGTACAGTCTTTGTACGTTGGTCATACCTCCATCAGGCAGTGTTTAAAAGGGGGGAAAAAAGGAATTCCTGCTTGAAATGACACCAGCCTCCAGCCTCGCACCCAGGCCATCTTGGGAGTCTGTCCTCTTGCATGCACAAGCACCTGCCTACCTATGGGCCATGAGGCCACCACTGCTTGGCCACATCACCCCCGTGGTGTCCCCAGAAGACGCACAGGCATAGCTGCCATGCCTTCTGTCTCCACCGAGCACACCTTGTCCTCAGAGACCGTTACCTTGACTTCCAAGACTGCTTACCCAGCTCCCAGCTGCTTCCTGAGCCTCCTGAAGGCGCCCTCTCTTCCAAGAATCCGAGAGGCCAAACATATTCCTAGACGAGCTTTCAACCTTCATCCATCAAGTCAAAGCCCACCAGAGGCTCTGCAAAAACAAACATAAAACCACCACTGCCATTTTCCACTGGTTTTTTGTTTGTTGTTGTTGTTGTTTTCTTTTTATAGTTGCACCTGCGGCATAGGGAGGTTCCCAGGCTAGGGCCTGAGTCAGAGCTGCAGCTGCCGGCCTACACCACAGCCGCAGCAACACTGGATCCGAGCCACATCAGCAATCTACAGTGCAGCTCATGGAAATGCAGGATCCTTAGCCCACTGAGCGAGGGCAGAGATCAAACCTATATCTTCACAGATGCTATCTTAGGTTCTTAACCCACTGAGCCGCAGTGGGAACTCCTGCAAAAATTTTTTGAAGCAACTACCTGGGAGTATGTTACAAGGCATCTTGATATGGAATACTTCATCTTTTTTTAAAAAAAAAATTTTTTTTCAGAATTGCCATCATGGCTCAGCGGAAATGAATTTGACTAGTATCCATGAAGATGCAGGTTCAATCCCTGGTCTCTCTCAGTGGGTTGAGGATCCATTGTTGCCATAAGCTCTGGTGTAGGTCACAGATGCATCTCGAGGAGTTCCCATCATGGTACAGAGGAGAGGAATCTGACTAGGAACCATGAAGATGTGGGTTTGATCCCTGGCCTCACTCAGTGGGTTAAGGATCCAGCATTGCTGTGAGCTGTGGGGTAGGTTGCAGCTGTGGCTTGGGTCTGGCACTGCTGAGGCTGTGGCATAGGCCGGCAGCTCTAGCCTCAATTAGACCCCTAGTGTGGGAACCTCCATATGCTGCGGGTAAGGTCCTAAAAAGCTAAAAACAAACAAACAAACAAAAACAGATGCATCTCAGATCCTGCATTGCTGTGGCTGTGGCAAAGGCTGGCAGTTGCAGCTCCAATTCAACCCCTTGCCTGGGAATCTCCATATGCCACAGGAGCGGCCATAAAATGACCCCCCCAAATTTTTTTTATTGGGAGTCCCTGCTATGGCACAGTGGATTCATGACCTGGCTCATCTCTGCGGCATTACCAGTTCCATCCCCAGCCTGGCACCCTGCCATATGCTCGGTGGGTTAAGGATTCCATGTTGTCACAGCTGTGGCCTGGGTCATAGACGCGGCTCCGATTCTGTCCCTGGTCTGGGAACTTCCATGTGCTGCAGGTGCAGCCAAAAAAGGAAAAAAGAAAAGAAAAAAGAAAAGAAAAGAAAAGGAAAGGAAAGGAAAGAAAAGAAAAGAAAAGAAAAGAAAGGAAAGGAAAGGAAAGGAAAGGAAAGGAAAGGAAAGGAAAGGAAAAGGAAAGAAAAGAAAAGAAAAGAAATGAAATAAAATAAAATAAAATAAAATAAAATAAAATAAAATAAAATAAAAATAAGTTATTGGAGTAGATGTGACTGCCAGTGTTGTGTGAGTTTCAGGTATACAGCGAAATGATTCGATTATACGTACACCTATATTCAGCCTTCTCAGATTATGTCCCCATATGGGTTCTTGCATAGTATCGAGTAGGTCAACCGGTGCTACATAGTAGGTCCTTGTCACCCATCTGTTTTTTATAGAGTAGTGTGAGGATGTCAATCCCAACCCCTTATTTCTCCCTTCACTCACATTTCCCCTTTGGTAACCACGAATTTGGCTTCAAAATCTTTGAGTCTCTTTCTAGTTGGTACGTTCTTCCATATCATCATTTGTTAGATTCCATCTATTGGCGATCTCTTATGGTATTTGTCTTTGTCCGACTTCCTTCACTCAGTAGGATCTTCTCTGGGTCCATCCATGTTGCTGCAAATGGCCTGATTCCATTCTTTTTTATGGCTGAGGAACAGGGAATCGTTCCTCTTTTCCCAAACAAGAGTGAGACTTGCTAAACTAACGCAACAGGAGAGGATTTCTTTCCACACCAGGATAGCTGGCATTTGAGCAGCATTTGGCAGACAGGCAGAACGACTTATTGTCGCAAAGTGGGAAGGGCTGAATCTCCAGGCTCCAAAAGGACTGGAGATTCATGCCTACTCAAACAGAGCAGCGTATTCATTAGCCGTTGCTCACTATACTGCATGATAATATATGAACACAGCCATTTATTTTCTCACAGTTCCCAGGTACAGCAATGGCTGGGACCTCTGCCCAGGGTCCCACAAGGATGAAATCAGTGTGTTCAGCCAGAGCTGAACCGTTCGCTGAGATTCAGGGTCCTTGCGCAAACCCCCTGGCTGTAGACAGGACTCAGTTCCTTGCAGTTGTAGGACGGAGGCTCCCAGAGGCCACCTGCTGTTCCCTGCCATAGGCCCCCTCTCCACCACAAAGCAGTTACCTCCTTCGTGGACAGAAAGAGAGCATCTCTGCTGCGTCCAATCCTTCTGGCCTCAGACCCTCCCCTGATGAAGCCAGGCCCACCCAGGGTAATCATTGATGTCGATCAACAAAACATCACCCATTTCGATGCTGTAGAGCAGAGGGAACTCTACTCAACGTTGTGTGATAACCTAGATGGGAAAAAAATCTGAACAAGAACGGAGGTGTGTACAGGTATTGTTGAATCACGTTGTGGTACAGCAGATATAATCACAACCTGTACGTCAACCACACTTCCGTAAGTTTTTTAAAATGGGGGGAAAAAGCCACCCATTTCAAAACCTTAGTGACACCTGTAAAATCCCCTCACCTTTGTTGTATAATGGAGCTTAACCACAGGGGTGACAGGCCTTCTAGGAACAGTGCTGCCCACATTCAAGGGGAGATGAGACGAGGTGTGTGGACCAAGGGGAAAGAATTTGGAGGGTCATCTTAGAATGTGCAGACCACAAGCATAATTATTACCTAGTTTTACTTCCTACCTATTAAGAAAAGAACGTCTAGTGCCAAGGGCTTTTAAATATCCCAAGATGAAATAAGAAAAGACAGAAGCTTGAGGTGCCATCTGAACCACACCCACAATTGATACACCACACTTCCCAGGAAGCCTAAGAACTCAGAAAGGACATTATCACGTGATTGGAATAAGACCTGGATCTCCTCAAAGGCTGACACAGATCTGGAAACACCAGCCGGTCTTCCCAATACCAGAGACTCATCAAACAGTGTTGTCTGGAGTTCCCACTGTGGTGCAGTGGGTTAAGAATCTAGTGTTCCCACAGCTGTGGCTCGGATTCAATCCCTGGCCCAGGAACTTCACGTGCTGTGGGTGTGGCCAAAGGAGAGAACAAACGGACAAACTAAACAAAGAAAAAACCCCAGGGCTTTCCACACGGAGTTCAAAAAACAATTCCTGATTCTATGTTTGAATTGGAGCAGTCGCACACACCCAGCTCACCTAGACCAGCAATGTCATCTCTGAAAATGAAAAATAAGAATGATGAAGTCTTCTGGTTTTTTTTCTTCCTAGCTAAGGGTAGAGAGAATTAAAGTAAAATGTAGCCTAGAGCAGGGGAAAACTCCACAAAGGTTCAAGGGCAACTCCCATAGGCAGATGATGTATACTTGACCATGATTCCATATGTTGAAGACATTGTCAGTTTCTCTATTTGCTCTACAAAAAAATATTTTTTTCTGTGTCTATTGAGATGATCACATAGTTTTTGTCTCTCCTTTTGTTGTGGTGGTGTATGACAATGATTGATTTGTGCATGTTGAACCATCCTTGTGACCCTGGAATGGATCCAGCTTGTTGTGGTGTATGATCCTTTTTTTCAATGTGTTATGGATTTAGTTTACTAATATTTCTTTGAGGATTTTTTGCATGTCTCTTCATCAATGATATCAGCCTATAATTTTATAGTTTCTTTGTCTGGCTTTGGTAGCAGGATGATGGTGGCTTCATAGAATGTCTTTGGGCGTGTTCCTTCTTCTTCAGTCTTTAGGAAGAGTTTCAAAAGGATGGGTTTAAGTTCTTCTTTGTATGTTTGGCAGTTCCCCCATGAAGCCATCTGGTCCTGGACTTTTGTTTGCAGGGAGTTTCTTTTAAATTACAGATTCTATTTCACTTCTAGTGACCAGTCTGTTGAAACTATTGGTTTCTTCTTGATTCAGTTGCGCCTCACAGGTTGCTCCAAATCCCCTTGTGACCCCCCCCCCAGCCCTGGGGGGACTGACCTTAACCCTGTCACAAACCCTCATATCTCCTTCCCTTGTTCTACCTGGTTGTCCGTGACGAACCTCCAGGGAAGAAGACACTCAGCCACATTCAGCTCCTTGTTCACCACTATCGCACCAGCTCCAGACCTCCTATAAAATGTCCAGGAGGCGGTAAAGGACCTTTGGGCTCCTTTGTTAGTTTTCTCCCCCTAAACTGATTGCAGGTCAACAGAAACCAGCCTTCCTGCCTGCTGTTTTGCCCATAAGTTAAAAGCAGACCTTGGCAGTGCCAAGGTCTTTCTTTCTTTCTCCAAAGATAAAGTCTGGTATCTCTGCCCCAGATCTTTTCTGAGAACTGGAAAAAAAACATACACAACCCTCAGGAAAATGTCAAGAACAGAACCACTCCCCCAATGTGGGAGCAGGAAACAAGATTCCCCAAATGGATAAGAACCTTGGCTCCCTTCATCATTTTAAATACAATCCCATTCATGTTGGAAGGTGGATTAAATGGTCACTGAAAACAAAACTCAAACAACACCAAAAATAACAAAAACAAAAAAATTTAGCAAGCCTGGCCTAACCTATGGCATATCAAGCAAAGAGTGGTTGTGGGTTGAGCATCCTTTCTCTGTGGGAAAAGAGCAACCTTGAGTGGACGTCATGGCCCTTTAGGACCTAACACAGTACAGGCTGGAGGAGGGCGGGGGAGAGAATTATACAGTCATAATTCCACAAAGAAAGACCTGAGTTCAGGCTGGCTTCAAGCCAAAGAAAATCATGTAGGTGGTGTCCTGAAGGACCATGTGGGAAATTCCATTTCACATCCCCTTTCTCTTCCTTTATCCCCTTCTTACTGCTGATCTCTTTGACCTTCTCACTTTCTTTTCCTCCCACTCTGAGCTTCACCCAGTCCCTTTTCTACCCTACAGTGGATTCCTCATTGCCTAGCTAATGTTCACTTTCTTGATTTATCTGAAATTGATGCACTTTTTGGTGGCCATCTTCCTGGCTTAAAGACTAAGACCTGCAGTCTCCCCTTGCTCTGCAGGCTCTCAAATGAAGTGTAAGCAAAGGCTATGTGGTGGCTCCTTCATGAAAGCTTCTGAACATAGATTACCTTTTGTTTTCCATTGCCTGTGCCTTGGACATGATGACTGAAGCTTGAGGCGCCATCTTGAACCATGAGTTGACCGTGAGATTGGAAGCTCAGGGTCAAGAAGGCTGAAGGAAAAAGACCAAATTGTCCTGGTCTCTGATGACAGTATAAGTGACACCCAGACCCTGGTCTATCTCTTTTAGAACATCTTCAAAATGAACCTCAGCCTTATGGAAGCCCATTGGATTTTCTTTTATGTTTAACTGAATCTACTCTTAACGGACAGTCTCCAGATAGAGGTCTCCTTATCTCTGGATCCCTCCATTGGCTTCTTATAAACAGAGAAAGGAGCTATGGGAAATAAGGATAAATTAGCTTGGTGGGTAATTCAGATAAACACAATGAATTTTTTTTCATTGTGGGATGTGGAAGTTCCTGGGCCAGGGATGAAACCTGCCCCACAGCAGCAACCAGAGCCACAGCACTGACAACACTCGATCCTCAACCCATGAAGCCACCAGGAATCCAATGAGCTTTTCTTTTATTTTTATGTGTTTTTCTTTATTTTATGATTTTTATTTTTTCCTCTCTATTTGATTTACAGTGCTCTGTCAATTTCTACTGATATCAAAGTGACCCTGTCCACACACACACACACACACGTATATATTCTTTTTCTCACATTATCCTCCATCATGTTCCATCACAAATGACTGAATATAGTTCCCTGTGCTATTATACAGCACAATCTCATTGCTTATCCACTCTAAATGCAATATTAACCCCAGACTGGACATCTAAAATCTGTGTCTGATGATGTGTCTTGTTGGGCATATATAGACACAACTTAGAATAGATTTAAAAGGAGATCCTGCTGAATAGCATTGAGAACTATGTCTAGATACTCATGTTGCAACAGAAGAAAGGGTGGGGGAAAAACTGTAATTGTAATGTATACATGTAAGGATAACCTGACCCCCTTGCTGTACAGTGGGAAAATAAAAAAATAAAAAAAAAAAGAATCAAAATTGGAAAAAAAATAAAAAATAAATAAATAAAAAATAAAATCTGCGTCTCGGAGTTCCCATTGTGGCGCAGTGGTTAACGAATCTGACTAGGAACCATGAGGTTGTGGGTTCGGTCCCTGGCCTTGCTCAGTGGGTTAACAATCCGGCTTTGCCGTGAGCTGTGGTGTAGGTTGCAGACGCGGCTCGGATCCCGCGTTGCTGTGGCTCTGGTGTAGGCGGGTGGCTACAGCTCCCTAGCCTGGGAACCTCCATATACCGTGGGAGTGGCCCAAGAAATAGCAAAAAAAAAAAAGACAAAAAATAAATAAATAAAATAAAATAAAATCTGTGTCTCAGTTATACCTTCCATTTGGTACAAATGCCACTCCAATTTTCAGTGGAACAGAAAGGAAACTGAAAGTATTACTTAATTATAATCCCTAATTGCAGAGACAGCTCTCTCCTCGCAATTACAGAGATGCGTTGAGTTGAAAGACCAGTGTGATCTATCGCCTCTTCTTCTAGGGAGGAAATTTAATTTCCCCCGCAGTGGAAAGGAAGGCGTATGTCAAGAGAAATGATTTTTCATCCATTTGGTAGAGTCCAGTCACCCTCAACCGCAGGGAGAGATTGTAGAGATGAGGAAGAGAACCTAAAGGAAGCGGCTAAGAGATAAGGTTTCCTTTACAGGAGCACGTTATTGATTTTTCTACGCACTGTACTGTTGGTGGGTCCATGTTCTCTGAGCTAAATGCAGGAGGGAGAGAGTTGCAGCAAATACTACTTCACAAAGCCTCCCTGGGCAGTTCCGAGGGCTGCCCCCATGTCCTGCTCTTTTGCTCCTCCGAACCATAGCCCTGGAGAACCATGAAAGTCTCTTTTCTGGGCATTGTGGGCTAGCGTAAAATGTTGCATCTATATGGTTTTCCTGAGAACAAACTATCCACCATCCTGCTCGCCTTGGCCCTCGAGAGATGAAAGCAAATATTACGGTTGACCCTGATGCTGCTCTTCCATCTTTACTCATTGCTTCAAGGCCAGTCATCTGATGGTCCAGGCATGCTTTCCACTGCTCATAAAGGAGCTTCCCCCCAAACCCATCCATGCTTCCATGGAGCGTGTCCACAGAGACCGTGTGTGCTCGTACTCTCTGGATCTTGCCCATGAAAATCCCCATGTGGTGCTTCCACCAACCCTGAGTAACGTGATGCTTAGTCGTGATCCAGAGCCCGGCTTTGAAAGGTCCACCTTCACCCAAACCTTCGAGTCTCCATAAAGGCCTCCCTTGGACCTATTCATGGATCGCATTATCTTCACCAGGTCAGAGCTGAAGACTTGAATGTGTGTTTTAGGGGAATACCATTGAACCAGCAACAGGTGCCACTTCATATGCTTTTAAATAAAATGATATGGAAGTCTCAGAACATGAAAAATTCAATCTGAAGATTGTGAGGAAACCTCATCCTTGAATGTACTGACACTGGTCCATTAAAGTCATTCTGCGAGTTCCCATCGTGGCTCAGGGGTTAATGAACCTGACTAGCATCCATGAGGATGCGGGTTCGATCCCTGGTCTTGCTCAGTGGGTTAAGGATCTGGTGTTGCTGTGAGCTGCAGTGTCAGTCACAGACATGGCTCAGAATTGGTGTGGCTGTGGCTGTGGCATAGGCCTGCAGCTACAGCTCCGACTGGCCCCCCCAGCCTGGGAACCTCCATATGCTGCTGGTGCGGCCCTAAAAAAGACAGACAAAAAAATAAATAAAAATAAAGTCATTCTTCATGATGGAGGATCATGTGAGAAAAAGAAGATATGCATATATATGTATATATTTATAAAACTGGGTCACTTTGTGTATTGCAGAAATTGACAGAAGATTGTAAATCAACGATAATTTAAAACCTTAAGGATCCGGTGTTGCCGTGAGCTATGGTGTGCAGGTCACAGATGCAGCTCAGATCTGGCGTTGCTGTGGCTGTGCTGTAGGCTGGTAGCTGAAGCTCTGACTCGACTCCCAGCCTGGGAACCTCCCTTTGTCGTGGGCAAGTTCCTAAAAAAGACAAAAGACCAAAAAATACATACATAAAACAATATTTAAATAAAAGGAATAAAGTCATTCTACAGAGATGTATTGGAGTGAATTCATTATGAAAAATCCTCACCCTCCAGAGTGTGTTGCCCAACGCTGAGTTAATTGTTCGAGATTCGTCTCCAAGCGGTCTCAGAAAGACAGTTCCTGTGGCCTTTGACCTTCTGGGACCAGCCGATGCATGAACATGGACCTTTCTCATCAAAACATGCCATGTTTTGTCTCCCTTGACCCCTACACACCAGTAGGAGCTGCTGAGAAATCTTTTTATTTTTATTTTTTAAAACGATTATTATATTTTGTCTTTCGAGGGGTACACCTGTGGCATATGGAGGTTCCCAGGCTGGGGGCCGAATCAAACTACAGCTGCCGGCCTGCACCAGAGCCACAGCCACGCCAGATCCGAGCCACATCTGCCACCTACACCACAGCTCACGGCAACGCTGGATCCTTAACCCCCTGAGCAAGGCCAGGGATCGAACCCGCATCTTCATGGATACTAGTCAGGTTCGTGACTGCTGAGCCACAACGGGAACGCCAAGAAATCTTTTTCATTTGTCCAGTTGTTCCAGGAGGAATATTGCAGTGTGCACGCACTCCCATCCAGAACAATTGTTAATTCCCAAGTCAGAATACCCCATGCATCCAAAGAAGAGAATCGTTTTCGGCACGTCTCCCTCGTTTACACGGCTGAGCCTCGCAGAATACAGCCAACAGCAGACCAGCATCTGCAGCCTAGGGTCCTTGGTTTCTTGCTGCCTCCTCTCTTCCTTTCTCCGTTGTCTTCTGGCTTCCAGGAAACAGGTGTCACGGTTGAGTCACCAATTCTGAACAGACGCCATCCGCCCACACCTGCTTCTGATTCAAAAGCAGAAACAAAAACGTGGAGGAAGCTTGGAAATGAGTGTCCCCTAAGAAGCACTTCTCTTCTCAGCTGAAGACCACGCCTCGTGTCCAGTCGGGGGTTTTATCATTCTCTCAGCCATACCTGGCTCAGAATTCGTCATCCCTCTATAGACGCAGAAGCGCGGATTCTAAATTTTGATCATGCTGTACACAATATTGCAAAGAACATTCTGGAAGGGAACTAGAACCTCAGTATAATTATACTTGGGTAAACTTTTCCATCACAGTTGCATGTGTTTTCATGATTGGTGAGACTAAAAACCCAGTCATGAACTCATTTAATTATCCGATGGTGGGAGTTCCATCATGGCTCAGCAATAACAAACCCAACCAGGACCCATGAGGTCGCAGGTTCGATCCCTGGCTTCACGCAGTGGGTTAAGGATCCGGTGTTGCCGTGAACTGTGGTGTGGGTCAAAGATGCAGCTCAGATCTGGCATGACTATGGCTGTGGTGTAGGCTGGCAGCTTCGGCTCCAATTTGACCCCTAGCTTGGGAACCTCCATATGCCACAGGTGTGGCCCTAAAAAAAAAAAAAGTCCTATCACGGTGGTTGAAAAAGACTCACAAGACAACCCAAAGCAATGGTTTTCAAACACCGTGCTTGGACCAGCGTCATCAGCCCTCCCTAGGGACTTGCTCCAGATACACATCCTCAAGCCAGATACAAACCCCCAGACCCAGTGGACCAAAACCTATTATTTTCACAAGCCCTTGGGGTGGTGTGTTTCTGACCTGCCCTAAAGGGGTCACTTTCTCGTAAGTAGGTTAACATCCGTTTGGGGGGTCCTGTTTCTGGAAACGCCTTCATGTGTGAAGGCAGCAGAAACCACAAGGAGCAGAAGCCATGCTCGAGATAATAACGGAGGCGTCCCTGTGTCTAATGCGATGAGGGAAAACAGACTGCCAGGCGGCAGCCAGGACTTGGGAAAGAGATAAATTACCCCTTCTAGAACACTGGAACGAAACAGATGGCCTTCCCGGGATAAAGCAGCATCTTAAAAAGGATGGGTTTGTCTCGACCTTGTCGGTGAGGACGTTTGGGGTTGAAGGGTTACCAGGTCCGGTCATGGATAGGATGTTTTTGGCTCTTTCGACCCCAGGCTGGCGGATGGTGCCTGCAGCCTGGCTTCCTCTCAGAACCCCCCCTGGCCTGGTTGTCTTCACTTTCCAGTGGGTCACAGTCCCTCACGTTAAGTGAATAGAGGTATGTATGTCCCAAAATCGGCTCCTTGTTCATTGCAGCGTGATTCAAGACAGCCGCGATACGGCAAACGATCTCTCTGTTGGTGGATGAATGGATAAAGAAATTTTTTTTATTGTTATTTCCCCAACACAATATTTTTTTCCACTGTACAGCATGAGGACCCAGGTACACATACATGTATACATTCTTTTTTTTCACATTACCATGCTCCGCCATTAAGTAACGAGACATAGTTCTCAGCACTACACAGCAGGATCTCATTGCTCATCCATTGCAAAGGCAATAGTTTGTATCTGTTAACCCCAAGCTCCCAGTCCATCCCACTCCCACCCCCTCCCCCCAGGCAACCACAAGTCTATTCTTCAAGTCCATGGTTTTCTTTTCTGTGGAAAGGTTCAAGTGTGCTGTATATTAGATTCCAGATATAAGTGATATCATATAGTACTTGTTTTTCTCTTGCTGACTTACTTCACTCAGTATGAAAGTCTAGTTCCATCCATGTTGCCACAAATGGCATAATTTTGTTCTTTTTGATGGCTGAGTAGTATTCCACTGTGCACATATACTACATCTTCCTAATCCAATTGTCTGTCAATGGACATTTGGGTTGATTCCATGTCTTGGCTATTGTGAATAGGATAAAGAAATTCTTATTAATACACACACACCCACACACATACAATGGAATATTATTAAGCCTTAAAAAAGACGAAAAGTTCAGCCATTTCCAACTGGGAAGGGAAGACCACAAAGAAACACTGCATTTTGCCGAATGACATGGCCTCCTGTGTTAAAATCCAACATCAATGTGTTTTTCTCTTCCTTTTGTTTCTAACATTAAAAGCCAGAGGACACTAGATGAAAGCTCACCTCTTGAGTGTCCTGTCTTCACAGAAGGGACCTCCATCCTCGTACCACAAATGGAGAAATTGAGAGAAAAATTGTGTTTACTCTGGGACACCCAATGGCAACTAGTTTCACCAACAACCTCTCCTTCCATCCTTAAGACAATTTCATGGTCGGCCAAGACGGAGCACGAGGGACCAGATGGGACCCTTCATTCAAAAAATCTGTTTTAAAAAAACAGACAAGACATGAAGCAAAGCTTTCAGATGTTGGACAGTCATCCCCGAAAGAGGGGAAGCCACACACATGTTTCCTCACATGTCCCGCCAGCGTACAGCCTGGACACAGTTCCCAAAATTCAGCAAAAGGAGAAGGAAGCCAGGAGGTGCTGGAGATGCTTTTGGAATTTTTTTTGGTTTTTTGGCTTTTTACAGCTATACCTGTGGCATATGGAAGTTCCCAAGCTAGGGAACTTCCCAATCGGAGCTGCAGCTGCCAGCTGACACCACAGCCAGAGCCACACAGGATCCGAGACACATCTGCAGCCTACACCTCAGCTCACAGCAACGCTGGATCCTTCACCCATGGAGTGAGGCCAGGGATCGAACCCGCAACCTCATGGAGACTAGTCCGGCACCTTACCATTGAGCCATGATGGGAAATCCTGCTTTGGGAAGAGGCCAGGTCAGCTAGAGTTTGCAGCCCGAGAGAGGCCAGCCATGCAGTGAAAGAACCCCCAAGATGTGCAGGGTGGCCCCTTCAATGTCATACTCAGCATCACGTGCATAAGAAAATCCACGTGGCAGGCGAAGGACCCCTGCAAAGAGAGGATAATCTCTGATGCTCGTGCAGGACCAGGGATCGTTACTCTTTCCAGAAGGAAAAGTAGGAGACAAGCTCCCAGGACGTGGGGCACAGCGTGACGTTTCATTAATCTGTGCAAAGAACAACCCCCTCCCTTGATACTGTAGTTAATGGAATGTATCCTCATTGAAACCTCTGTTACTCTTAACCCTTTCACCCAAGAGGGCAGAACATTTGGACGGGTTAGCTCAGCATCGAGACTGCTTTGACCGACACACGTGAAAATGAGTCAGTGAGAATAAGAGAAACAAACACAAGCCAAAGATCCAGGTGGAAAGGGGGTTGAACCACCTTTGCTGGGTATCTCCTGCTGTCCTGATCCACCCATCACTCCATTCAAAATGGTCTTCACATATGGTTGGCCAAAAAACACACGAAAATATGTCCACCATCACTCATGATTAGAGAAATGCAAATCAAAACCACGATGAGGTACCACCTTACACCAGTCAGAATGGCCATCATCCAAAAGTCTACAAACAATAAGTGCTGGAGAGGGTGCAGAGAAAAAAGGAACTCTATTACCCTGTTGGTGGGATTGTACATTGGTGCAACCACTGTGGAAAACAGTGTGGAGTTTCCTTAGAAAACTAAAACTAGACCTACCATTTGATCCAGCAATCCCAGTCCTGGGCATCTCTCCAGAGAAAACCACGACTCACAAAGACACATGTACTCCAATGTTCACTGCGGCACTATTTGCAAGAGCCAAGGCATGGAAACAACCTAAATGTCCATCGGCAGAGGAGTGGATCAAGAAGGTTGGTACATATATACAATGGAATATTACTCAGCCATTAAAAAGAACGAAATACCAGCATTCTTAGCCACATGGATGGACCTGGAAATTATCATGCTAAGTGAGGTCAGCCAGACAATGAGACACCAACATTAAATGCTTTCACTGACCTGTGGAATCTGAAAAAAGGACAGACGGAACTTCTTTGCAGAACAGATGCTGACTCACAGACATTGAAAAACTTATGGTCTCTGGAAGAGACAGTTTGGGGTGTGGGGGGATGTGCTTGGGCTGTGGGATGGAAATCCTGTGAAATTGGATTGTGATGATCATTATACAACTACAGATATGATTAAAAAAAAGAATAAAAAAATAAAAAATAAATAAAAATGACAATAACAACAAAAAAAACAAAATGTCTTCAGCCTGATCCAAGTTTCCAGACAGTGACTTAGACGAATAACGTCAAAAGATCACCTGCCCTTTGCAGTTCCCTTTGTGGCTCAGGAGACTAAGAACCCAACCAGTATCTGTGAGGATGCAGGTTTGATCCCTAGTCTCGCTCAGTGGGTTAAGGATCCAGCATTGCGACAAGCTGCGGCATGGGTCACAGAGGCAGCTCAATCTGGTGTGGCTGTGGCTGTGGTGCAATCCTGCAGGTGCAGCTCTGATTTGACCCCTAGCCTGGGAACTTCCACATGCTTCAGGTGCAGCCCTAAAAAGAAAAAAAATTACCTAGCTTCTGGTTTCCAGTCCCTCAGAAGGGTGGGGTTCACCAGCAGAAGTGGGGGGTTCAGAAAGAAGGGAAAGCCCTACCACCTCCTTCCTGCCAAGCCCTTTCCCACAAACCCCTCCAGAGTCTGTAAGTCCTGCCACCCTTCTCCTTTATCACCCACGTTTCTGCCATGCCTGTCTGAAGTTTCCCTATGTCCTTTGCCACTCTTTTTTGAAGTGAGTTCCTTTTAAAAATCATCCTCAAATCACAAAATTGGAGGCTGCCAAGCCTTCCCCCACAGGACTGCCCCTTACCGCCCCTTCCTTGACACCCCTTTGGGAAAAAAGCTGGCTGGCTGATTTAGGTTTTCAGACACAGGCGGAGGGAGTCTGACGCTGTAACCCAACACCCATCGGCTGCCAGCACATTCATTTTCTGCTGTATTAGCTCGTGAGTTTGTTGACCGAGGTTTCTTTCGGAGGATCTAAATGACAATGGAAATGCTGTTAGGTTCTTTGAGATGGGGTCTAAAGAGTGTTTTGATTTCAAATGACTTACAGGAAACGCTCGACGCAAACCACTTCAGGGTTCATGGACGAAGACAGCCTGTGCCTTACTGACGAGCTGTATGAAACCTATAATTATGAACCGAATGGGCAGGACAAGGTTTAACGGCAGGAAATAAAGAACAATTCCTACAGTCATGCCCTTGATTTTTATTTCGGTTCTTTAAGACCCATGGGTCACAGGTAGGGACTTGGAACCTTTTCATTAAAGTCGTGTTGACTTCCAATGGTGTGTTCACTTTGACTCTACAGCACAGCGATTCACTTATACAGATATATACCATACATTACATTCAATATTCTTTTCTACTATGAATTTTGAAAGCATGCAGTTCTTTCTTTCTATTGAAGTACAGTTGGTTTATAATGGTGTCTTCATTTCACATGTACAGCAAAATGGGGTTCAGTTTTATATAAAAGCATGTATTGATACATGCTTGTTCCTATTCTTTTCCATGATGGTTTATCACAAGATATTGAATAGAATTCCCTGTGCTCAGTAGTAGTAGGACCTTGTGGCGTGTCTATACTATGTAACAGTTTGCATCTCCTAACCGCAAACTCTCAGCTCAACCACAAGTCTGTTCTCCATGTCTGTGAGTGTGCTTTTGTTTCATAGATAAATTCATGTATGTCATATTTTAGATGGCACATAGAAGTGATATCCTGGGTGTTTGTCTTTGCCTGACTTACTTCACCTAGTGTGAGAATCTCTAGGTCCTTCCCTGTGGCTGCACATGGCATGCATTCATTCTTTTTCATGGCTGAGTCGTATTCCACTGTGCATATGGACCACATCTTCTTTATCCCTTCATCTGCTGATGGACCCTTTGTTGCTTCCATATCTTGGCTATTGTGAAGAGTGTGGCTATGAGTATAGGGGTGCATGGATCTGTTTGAATTAGTGTTTTGGGGTTTTTTGGAGAATGCTCAGGAGTGGGATTTCTGGATCCTAGGGTAGCTCTGTATTTAGTTTTCTGAGGAACCTCCATACTGTTCTCCATAGTGGCTGCACTAATTGACATTCCCACCAGTGGTGTAGGAGGGTTCCCTTTTCTCCACACCCTCTCCAGCAGTTACTATGTGCAGATTTATTAAGGATGGCCATTCTGTCGAGTGTGATGAGACCTCATTGTCGTTTTGATTTGCATTTCTCTAATAATTAGGGATGTTGAGTGTTTTTTCATGTGTCGAATGGCTGTCTGTATGTCTTCTTCAGAGAAATGTCTAAGTCGTCTGCCCATTTTTCAGTGGGGTGGTTTGTTGTTTTCCTGTTGAGTTGTATGAGCTGTTTGTATATTTTGGAAATTAAGCCCTGTCAGTCGCATCATTTGCAAATATTTTCTCCCATTTCATAGGTCATCCTTTCCTTCTGTTTGGCTTCCTTTGCTGTGCAAACGCTTCTAAGTTTGCTTTGGTCCCGTTTGTTTGTCTGTCTGTTTGTTTGTTTTTGTCTTTTTGCCATTTCTTGGGCCACTCCCGCGGCATATGGAGGTTCCCAGGCTAGGGGTCCCATCGGAGCTGCAGCTGCCAGCCTACGCCGGAGCCACAGCAACGCGGGATCTGAGCCGCGTCTGCAACCTACACCACAGCTCACGGCAACGCTGGATTGTTAACCCACAGAGCAAGTGCAGGGATCGAACCCACAACCTCATGGTTCCTGGTCGGATTCGTTAACCTCTGCGCCACGACAGGAACCCCTGTCTGTTTGTTTTTATCTCTATTGCCTTAGCAGACTGGCCTAAGAAAACATTGGAATGATTTCTGTCAGAGAATGTTTCGCCCGTCATCTCTTCTAGGCAGTTTAGGGTGTCCTGCCTTGTGTTTAAGACTTTAAGCCATTCCGAGTTTATTTTGGTGCATCATGGAAGGGCGTGTTCTAACTTCATCGATTTGCACCCGGCTGGCCAACTTTCCAAGACCCCTTTGCGGAGGAGACACGCTCTTCACCTTTGTATATTTTTGCCTTCTCTGTGGACAATTAATAGACTGCGGGTGTGGGGCTTTCTTTCTGGGCTCTCTCTTCTGTTCCACTGATCTGAGTGTCTGTGTTTACGCACCGTTTGATCATTTACCTTTGCTGTATTGTCTGACATCCAGGAGGGTTATGCCTCCTGGGACTCGAAACGTTTGAACCGAGGCGAGTGCCCCCAGGAAAACCATCAGTGGAAGTATTATGGGATCTCTAAGCCTTAAGAAATTCACACGGACTTAAGCATTTTGGCTCCATGTCATCTGGTAGGAAAGCTCTTACTTAAAGAGGCTGATCTGAGAAAATAAGCCTGCACGATGACAAAATTAATGGATTTCGGAGTTCCCATGGTGGTGCAGTGGAAATGAATCTGACTAGTAACCATAAGGACACAGGTTCAATCCCTGGCCTCACTCAGTGGGTTAAGGATCCAGCGTTGCCACAAGCTACATGGTAGGTCACAGATGCAGCTCAGATCCAGTGTTGCTGTGGCTGTGGTGTAGACCTGCATCTGCAGCTCTGACTCAGCCTGTACCCTGGGAATGTCCATATGCTGCAGGTGTGGCCTTTTAAAAAAAAAAGAAGAGAAAAAAAAAATGTGTACTTCCCATCTAATCTCTTGGCTTAAGAACAGCAAAAAATAGAAAATGCATTCATGTTTTCCCACCACAGGATAAGCAAACAGAGGAGAAACAACACTGGTGTCCTGGGCCTTCAGATTTAGTTAACAAAACAGTTCCCCACTTCTGGCCCAAGTGGCTACCACAAAAATCAATGACAATGCATTTCTGAAGATGAGACACCAAAAACGATCCGTGTTGAAGCTTTAGGGGAAAAACTAATTTGCTACCCTCGAAGAATTTTCCTTTGGTTGATTTTTCGTCTGGGCATGGTTTGTGGATAATGGTTATTTGAGATTTGCAAAAAGTTGAATGCACTAAAAGGAGGATTATGAAAACGATTTGATGCCTGATGAAATTTGCATTTCTCTTGTGAATTGTAAGCTTCTGCTTTTCTTCCTTCTTTCTTTCTTTTTTTTTTTTTTTTTTAAAGAAAACACACACACAAAAGCCTGAAAACTGTGAGCTGGGTTGATGTTCAAAAGCCATAAGATTTGAGTTGTTTCTAGATTTGGAAAAGTGAGGTATCCTCACGCATCTAAATTTCTTATTTTTTCCATTCTTTTTGTCAAGCTGGTTTTAGAAGCGAATAATAGGTAAACCACGTCTGGGAATCTTTGGTCAATGTGTTTGGCTTTCAATTGAAATGTAAGCTATTTGTTAATTGTTTGCTTTTTGCTTTTTATGGCTGCACCTGCTGCATATGGAAGTTCCCAGGCTAGGGATGGACTCAGAGCTGCAGGTGCCAGCCTACATACACCCCAGCCCCAGCAACAAAGGATCCAAGCCATGTCTGTGACCTATGCCATAGTTCACAGCAATGCTGGATCCTTAAGTCACTGAGTGAGGCCAGGGATCGAACCTGAATCCCCATGGATACTAGTGCATTAACACTGAGCCACGATGGGAACTCCCCGTTAATTTTTTTAAACAAGGTGTTAAATTGAAAATATTTGAGGATCACACATAAAATTGGATGTGAAATGTTCGGTCATCCTTTCTTAGAAAAACATTCATTTAGTGGAGTCACCTAAAATCAGCTAGAGAAAATTAAAAAAATGTATGCTTCTCAGTTTGTGAAACTACCTCCCTGTGCTTTTCCTTCGGTCATTTAAAAAAAATAATGAGGAGTTCCCTGGTGGCTCAGCAGGATAAGGATCTGGTGCTGTCACTGCAACAGACCGAGTTGCTGTTACAGCTCGGGTTCAGCCCCTTGCCTGGGAATTTCCACAGGCTGCAGAACCTGTCAAAAATTTAAAAAATAAATAAATTAATAAATGGGCGTTCCCGTTGTGGCTCAGCAGGTTAACGACCCAATGTGGTCTCTGTGAGGATGCAGGTTCCATTCCTGGCCTCGGTCAGTGGGTTAAGCATCCGGCATTGCTACCAGCTGCTATGTAGGTGGTAGATGGGGCTCAGATCCCGTGTTGCTGTGGCTGTGGTGTAGACCAGCAGCTCCAGCTCTGATGTGACGCCTTGCCTGAGAATTTCCGTATGTGGTAGGTGCAGGACTAAAAAGAATGAAGGGATGAATGAATTAATAAAATACAAAGTAAAAACAATAATGATTTTACTCCATATAAGGCACAATACTCCAAGGAAAGGCAAATAATACGAAGAAAACATGTATTCAGACTTTATGTACAAAAAGTGAAATTTTCCCAAAGTGAAGTTGGTAATCTCCAAAGTCCTGGAGGTTACTAGTATTAGAGGCAGTGCGTGCCTGATGGCTCCATCTGAAAGGCAGCAAAGTGTATCACATACAGACATGTTGGCACATGTTTTCTGTAAAGAGCCAGAGCATAAATCCTTTGCGCGCTGTGAGCTGTACAGTCTCCTTCCAAACTATCCCACCCTGTTGTTGCAGCCAGAAAGAGCCATGGACAGTCCCCATACGCAAATGAATGTCTGTGGCTGTGTCCCAATAAAACTTTATTTATAAAAGCAGACCCCAGGGCCAGATGCGGCCCCCAGTTCCTAGCCTACTGGCCCTTGAAATGGAAAAACAGAGCCATTTCTGAGCACTTATAGAGGAGTTCCTGGCATGGCTCAGTGGTTAAGGAACCTGACGAGTATCCATGAGGATGCAAGTTTTCTGACCCTGGCCTCGCTCCGTGGGTTAAGGATCAGGTGTTGCCAAGAGCTGTGGTGGAGATTGCAGACATGGCTTGGATCCCATGTTGCTGTGGCTGGGGTGTAGGCCAGTATCTATAGCTGCAGTTTGACCCCCTAGCCTGGGAACCTCCATATGCTGTGCAGCACCCCCCCCAAAAAAAAACAGCTTATAGAGAGCTTGCAGCTTGCAGCTTGCAGCTGATAGGTGATGCAACCAGACTTTACTGAGATCATCATTCTTTTCCCCAAAGACTCCATTACATTTTCCCTTCATTTTCAAGGCAGCTGTCTCTGTCTCTAACCCAGAGCTTGACCACAAATCTATTTAAATTCTTAATGAGGAGGCTTCTGGAGACCCTTGGGGAGGCACTTTGCCATGTGCTTTGGCTTCTGCGTGAGCAGCCCCGGTTTCTCACGGCCTTTCCAGGACAACGCCCTGCCCATCCCCAGCAACTGCAATTCCAGCTCTAAATATTTCCAATGGAGCAATTAAAGTAAATGCCAAGAGGGGGATGTTTGGCCGTGCTCGGGGTCCGCTTCTAAATTACCCACAGAATTTGAAACCAGGGCAGAGGTGCCCCCGAACCAGCCCCTCGCAAATTGCTGAATACGGTAACCGGGGGATGCTTCCAGTCGGATGTGCACCAGTATTTTATTTTTATTTTTATGTATGTATTTATTTTGCCCATAATGAAGAGACTCTTGAAGGATGTCTTTCAAAAAAAGAAGGAAAAAAGAGAAAGGCTACTTTTGGATCTTTTGGATTCCAGATGGAGCTTTCATGCCAGGGTCGTAGGAGAAAGCACAGGTGCACAATGGGGGGGAGTTCCTGTTGTGGTTCAGGGGGCTGAGGACCCAACATCGTGTCTGTGACAATGCGGGTTCCCTCCCTGGCCTCACTCAGCACGAGAAGGATTCAGCGTTGCCACAGGCTGTGGTGTGGGTCCCAGATGCGGCTCAGGTCCGGTGTTGCCACGGCTGGAGTGTAGACCGGCAGCTATAGCTCTGATTCGACTCTTAGCCCAGGAACTTACATGTGCTGCAGGTGGGGCCCTAAGAAGAAAAAAAAAATAATGCACTAATGGGAAAGTCATCTTCGTTCCATTAAAGCAATCCTCCCTGAACGGCCTCTGTCTGGCTTGAGCTGAAAGCCATCATTAGCTCAGCCCGCCCACTGCCTCTCCCAGCAGGTCAGCAGCCTCAGGACCGAAAGAGCGCTGTCGTGGGTGCTTGCCTCTCTGGCTGATCCTCATTCATCAGCACACGGGGGTACTTTTCCTGGCAGCATCTCTTAGGCTGCTCTTGTGGTCCTCCATTCTAACACCTTGATCTTAAGCATTAAAGTCTCTGGCAACCAAGAAGCTGCTTGACCAACAGGTATGACGACCACCCCAAGCACACATGTCTCGTTGACAGGTCTCTTGCCCCCATAGCGCCCCTCATTTACACCTAAGGCATGGCCAACAGATGGCAGAAAACCCAAGCAAGAAACAGCAGCCCAGGGAGAAGCAGCCCCCAGCATTATTGCCCCATCCCCTGGAAAGACATCGGAGAGCTGCCATCCCGTAATTTTCTCCTGCATCTGGTAATGATCAGAGTTGGGAATGAGCATCCAGCAGTGTGCTGGGTACCAAGACATAGAGCGCAAACAACTTAGGGCGCCAGAGTTCCCAGAGCTGACGTCCCACTGTTCCTTTTGTCGCGGTGGTGTTGAGCGCCGTTTTTTGTGAACTCCAAAATGTTTTAACATGGATTCAGAGAGCAAGCACACACAAACACACACACACACACACTCACATGGAGAGACATGTAAGTGGCTGTGCAAGTGTATAAAATGGGTGCTCTTGGAGTTCCCGTTGTGGTGCCACGGGGTGAGAACCTGATGGTCCCCATGACGATGGGAAAGAAAGAAAGGAGGAGGGGGGGAGGGGAGGGGAGGGGGAGGGGGGACGAAGAAGGAAAGAGGCCATGGTTTCCTGGGCTCTGGGAGAGACGCGCTGGGTCTGAGTTTACCCCCAGCAACCACCAGCCCTGGATGCTCAGACTTGCTCAGCAGAGAGATGGTACCCAGGTGCCCCCGTCTAGCCTCCTGGCACAGAGGGTGAGCGACCAGTTGGTGGGAGAGTCTGAGGCCACCGGTGGGGGCAGCACTGTGACCCCAGAGCCAGGTCACAGGACTGGACAGATGGCCTTAGGATGGGGTGGAAGGAGCTTTGGCGATGCTGGACAGGTGGAGCGGGAAACACCATCTGCCTTTGGCCAGACTGTGGAGCTGGCCAGCCGCTGGCATCAGTCACAGGGGCCAGCAGCTCCCGGGGAGTCCTGGACCATGAACAAACAGGAGGCCCTGGGACAGCAGGGACCAATGCCTGTCAACATGGCCCAAAGCTCCACTTCCTGGAAGGCACGGCGGTCTCAGGGCCCGGATGTCGCTTGGGGATGAGGGATGGGGGAAAGTCATAAGGACAGCGTTTTTCCGGAAGGGGTGCTGTCCAGTCTTACACTGGACAAAAATGACTGCCTGGGACGAATTCTAACACGTCAGGCGTCTGGCGTCCCCCTCCAATTAGCATGCACGTGCAGGCACACGCAGCCATGGCGGACAGCGCACATGCACACACACTCACGCTCACATCTGCATGCCTGTGTACGTGGACCATGTATATACTTGCTGCAGAATCGTACAAAGCATGCCACTCCCGCAAAAGGCACGCTCACCACATACACGCATGCATACACTAAACCCAGCACAGGACACACATTCGCACATGCACGCACAGCTGTGTATGTGATAACACGACGTGTGTCCACACCCACACGTGCACACACATATGCCACACACGTGCACATGAATGCACCAGACATGCACAACACCTACACCACACACACACACACCAGAGCAGCACCTCCCTCTGGGGAAATCAGATGATCTGCGTTTTCTCCACACACCTGAGCACAAAGGATGAGAACAAATGAATGCCACCTACATAGCAGAGGAGAAAGGATGCTGGGCCCCGGAGGAAAGCAACCATCATTCCTCCAGGGTCTCTGCCTGATGCCCCCCTTCCCCCCCAGGAAGGACGCCCCATCTCCTTCCTGCTTCCAGGACTGTACGTGGAACCAGGTCCTTCTGTCTCTGGAAGACGATCCATCTTAGGGACTTGTCCTTTGTGAAAAGCCATTCCGTGTGGATGCTCCAGTTTTGCAGTAGCTCCCCGGTGATGCTTCTGCAGTGCTGAAAGCAGGATTATCCTTATCAGTGTAAAGCACGCTTCAGTCTTCTTGGCTTTTCTTGCTTGGATGGAATTAAAAGATTCCAGGAAATGCCCCAAATGACCATTCAAAAATGCACGTGCGCTGAGGTTGTAAAGATGCTGCAGAAACGGGATGTCCGCTGGACTCTCGTTTCTCCAAAAAGCCTCCCTGAAATTAAACTGTGGAAGAATAAAAACCCTGCACAGGGAAGACAGCATGTGGGTGAGCAGTTACCAGAAATAAAAAAACGTCAACTGCTTGCTGAGAGTCAGAAAGAGGAAGTGAGGCGGGCAAGTTTAAACTTTAGAGCAATGGTCTTCACATTGTTCCTTTAAAAAAAATTTTTTGTTTTGTTTTTGCAGCATATGCTAGTTCCCAGGCTAGGGGTCGAATCAGAGCTGCAGCTGCAGGTCTACACCGCAGCGACAGCAACGCCGGATCTGAGCCACATCTGTGACCTACACCACAGCTCACAGCAACACTGGATCCTTAACCCACTGAGTAAGGCTGGGGATTGAACCCACCACACCTCACGGACACGCTGTTGGGTTCTTAACCCACTGAGCCACAACGGGAACTCCCTGGAAGCTATTTTCTAACACAAATATGTATCAGGTCAATGATATCCATTTTTGCCATCTATACATTGGCTACCAGACAGAGAAATGAGGATCAGCTTATAACTCATGGATGGTTAGTGGTTCCAAATAGAAGCTGAGTCCTGTCCTTACAAGCATATCGACAGAAAGCAGATTAGTGGTGGCCAGGGGCTGGAGGGAGGGTCATGGGGCATCTTCTTTGGGGTGATGAAATTGCTTTGGCCCTAGACAGGAGAGTGGTACCCCGGTGAACTTGGCAGTGGCTACCTGCATAGTAGGTGAAAGTCACTTCAGAAAGAAGGAAGAAAGGAAAGAGAGAGAGAAAGAAGGAAAGAAAGATGGGGGAAAGAAGGAAAGAAAAAGAGAGAGAAAAAGAAGGAAAGATGGGGGAAAGAAGGAAAGAAAAAGAGAGAAAGAAAAGGGCTTTCTAATGCTTGTCCACAGCCGAGATGAAAAGAAGCGGGTATGAAACAGAAATCCGTCAACCTTAGGCTTCAGCATCTTTGTCCCGGGCCTGTGTGATTTCAGTGTGCCCGTGGGTAATGGGCAGCCTCAGTGCCAGACTCTGAAACAGCGGGGCTCAGGGACCAGCAGTGTTTCCATCTGCCGAGCTGGCAAAGATGTCCACTGGGCAAAGAGCCCAGGGTCTGCTGTGGAGAGGGACGAGCCAGTCCCAACCAAGGCAGGGAAATGAATGAAAACAGGCTGGGGCAGATACCGCGTGTTGTAGTGTTTCCCTGGTTGGAAAGTTGTGGGAACGCGGTCTTTGGGGTGTCATTACACCACTGATGTACCGGAACCTTGTGATTCCAGTTGACTTTCCCATAGTTCTCTTGAGTCTCTAACAATGGGGACGTTGGGAGAGATTCAAAAGTTGGAACAGGAGTTCCCATCGTGGCTCAGCATGTTAAGGACCCAATATAGTCTGAGGATGAGGGTTCAATGCCTGGCCTCACTCAGTGAGTTAAGGATCCAGTGTTGCTACAAGCTACAGGGTAGGTCATACATGCAGCTTGGATTTGATTCCTGGGCTGGGAACTTCCATATGCTGTAAAAAGAAAAAACGTAGGATAAACAAAAGACAAAACTACAAGGGAGAGTAAAGGCTCAGGGGTAACCAGGGATCTTGGAAAGGAAGGGGTTTGAGGACCCTGACATAATTCTGTGGTAGAAGGAGGTCACCAGCCATTTGTCAGAACCCACGGGATATGCAAAGAGTGACGCTTAAGGTAAACTGTGGGTTTTAGTGAATAATAATGCAGCCGTGTTGGCTCATCAGTTATAATAAATGAACCACATGAATGCAAGATGTTAAAAATATGACATACTGTTGAGAACAGACTTGTGGTTGCCAAGGAGGAAGGGGGCTGGGGGAGGGAGGAACAGGGACTTTGGGATTAGCAGGTGCAAACTGATATATACAGGATGGATAAACAACAGTGTCCTCCTATGGAGCCCAGGGAACTCTATTCAACATCCCGTGATAAAGCATCATGGAAAGACTATGAAAAAGAATAGATAGATAGATAGATAGATAGATAGATAGATAGATAGATAGATAGATGTATATAGACAGATAGGTAGATACATACATACATACATACACAGATACATAGACACATAGATACATAGGTAGATACATAGATAGGTACATAGATAGATACATAGATACATAGATAGATACATAGGTAGATAGATTACCATGATGGAAAATTATATGAAAAATAATATATGTAAGAATATATAAATGAATATTCCTTTTCATATTCTTTTATATAGATGGATAACTGTATCACTTTGCTGTGTGGCAGAAATTAACAGAACACTGTGAATCAGCTATACTTCAATAAAATAAATTTTAAAAAATATATAGCATGGACAAACAAGGACCAACAGCATAGCACTGGGAATTTTATTCAGTATCTTGTGATAAATCATTGTGGAGATGAATATGAAAAAGAATAGATAGACAGACGGCATCACTTTTCTGTACCACAGAAATTAACACAATATCGTACGTCAACTCTACTCTAATAAAATACATTTTAAACAATACTGTGCCAGAGTGGGAGGAAAGAGGGTGGATAGGAAATCTCTGTGCTTTCTGCTCCGCTTTTCTGTAAACCTCAAACTCCTCTAAAGAATACAAATCTATGAGTTTTCAAAAAGACAATAAAGCTTAGAAATAAAAGTGAAACGAAATAAAACAAACCCCATCTCTGTATATTTAGCTTAAGAATGGTCCTTCTTCCCCCTTGCGACTCCCACGATGTTGAAATTGACATACTGGCTTATCCACAGGAAAAAAATTGTAACTGTGAGCTGAGGAGGAAGATGAGGTAGACTCAATCGTGGGATCCTTTCTCAGGGTATACAAATACCAAGTCATTATGTGCAAATGAAACGACTCTAATATTATATGGCAGTTATACCTCAGTAAAGAAGAGAAAACACATTGGATGCTCAGAACTTGGAGGGCACTGTCAAAATGGATTGATATCCTAAAAGGGAATAGCTCTCAGAAAAATACATCAATTAGGGTTCAGCAAATGTTTTCTTTGTTGTTGTTTGTTTGTTTTCTTTTTAAAATTACTTAATGAATTTTATTACATTTATGGGTGTACAACAATCACCCCAACCAAATTTTATGGCATGTCCATCCCAAACCCTCCGTGCATCCCCCCACCCCCCATCCTGTCTCGTTTGGAAACTGTAAATTTTTCAAAGTCTGTGAGTCCGTATCTGTTCTGCAAAGAAGTTCATTCTGTCCTTTTGTTAGATTCCACATGTCAGTGAAAGCATTTGATGTTGGTGTCTCACTGTCTGACTGAGTTCACGTAGCATGATAATTTCTAGGTCCATCCATGTTGCTAAAAATGCTGGTATTTCTTTCCTTTTAATGGCTTTTAATGGCTGAGTCATGTGTGTGCAAATGGGCCACATGTTCTTGATTCACTCCTCTGCTGATGGACATTTAGGTTGTTTCCATGTCTTGGCTATTGTGAATAGTGCTGCAGTGAACATTGGTGTACATGTGTCTTTTCCAGTCGTGGTTTTCTCTGGATAGATGCCCAGGTGTGGGATTGCTGGATCAAATGGGAGTTCTATTTCTAGTTTTCTGAGGAATCTCCATCCTGTTTTCCACAGGGGTTGCACCAATTTACAATCCCACCCACAGTATCCCTATTACAGTGTTGATGGGTTCTGAAAATGTTGAAATGTCTCAGTATCCTGCACTTTTTTTTTTTTTCATTAAAGGCTCCATATTGGCCAATGAAACAGGGACTCATTGGAACTCTATCCAATATGCTGTGATCATCTATGTGGGGAAAGAAGCTGAAAGAGAGTGGATGTGTGGACAGGGATCCCTGAGTCACTTTGTTGCCCAGCAGCAATGATACAGCCATGAGAAAAAGAATGTGTGTATATATGTATGACTCGGTCGCTTTGCTGTACAGCAGAAATGGACAGAGTAGGATAAATCAACTATAATTAAAAAGTTAAAAAAAAATAAAATTGAGTCATAAGCACATCAATACCACAGTATTATGAATCAACTATACTTTGATGCAACTTGAAAAAAAAAAAAAAAGAAACATGCCCCATGCCCTAAGTTGAATGAGAAGATTTACTTGTGCATGTGCTAAAACTTGCATTGTCAGAGATGAGCAGTTTTCCCTAACCAGTGGCTTTCTGGTCTTCCTCCAAGAAAAGCTTGTCTCTAGAGCAAAGGTCTTTATAATTTTTCACAAGTTCTGCCTGGGCCCAAAATACTTAAGAAAGATGTAGGAGGTTTCCTTGACTCTTTTACATGCATGGAGCTAAAACCCGGGAGCGGGAGCTGGGAGGGATAAATTAGGAATATGGGACTAACACATACACACGACTGTATGTAAAACAGGTAATCGGGAAGGACCTGCTCTACAGCACAACGGTGTCCACTGACTATTCTGTGATCATCTATATGGGAAAAGAATCTGAAAGAGAATGGGTGTGTGGACAGGGATCCCTGAGTCACTTTGTTGTCCTGCAGATAGGGTCACACCTTGTCCATCAACGCGACTGCAATAAACCTTTAAAAAAAGATGAAATCTCCATGCCTTTTAAAGGAAAATGTGCTTGGCCCACCATGTCTTGACATGTCATCCATGCATATTATATGGCGTATTCTGTATGATTTTTGTTTTAGGATCTATTGGAAAGGTTTTTTTTTTTTTTTCTGAGAATGACAAAATTTATCAAAAATGATTAGAACCCCCTTAACCAGTGTTCTGTATTTCCACACCTAAGCCACATGTGGGTTTTGATGACATGAAAGGGACTGATAAAAACTAGGAAATCAGATGACAGCTTAGTTACAAATACCGTCTCCAGTTGCACAACCCAAAGTCAATTACCGACGTGAGGGGCTGAAGTTTCTTCAATGCAGACCGATGACAAGCAGCTCACAGGATCTGAGTAGCAGTGTCCTCGGTCAGATAAATGTTGGATGATCACGTGTGATAAAAGTTAACATTTTCATGACTCTTTATGCTTATCTGCAAGTGGAGAAATTGTCCTCCCCCTCCCCCGGCCCCCAATCTTCTTTTCCCACATCTGCTGACAATGAAGCCAAATTCTGCAACACCCAGCAAAACAGCATTGGTTTTTGTTTGGTGGCCCACAGAACTGCAAAAATACAGAAACCGGTAATAAATGTTATCATGAAAATATATTTACAAGTCTGGATGTAATTGCTATTGATGATTTACGAGGACCACACATAAGAACTTTTCTTCATTATTATTAAGTGGTGTACCCAACATACAATGTATTATTCGTGTATTATTGTCATTATTCAGTATACAGAATGTAAGACAATGTGTCATTATTTTTATCGTTAAGCAATACTTGTTAGTGGTTACCCACTCAATGCCAAACATCCTCATAAGCTCTTTATGTGAAATATCCTGCTGTGGTTTCACAGCCATCCCTTGAGCTTGGTACGTAGGCATAGCCAGAATCCAACCTCAGGTTTGTTGGATTTTGAAGGCCAGTTTTTCTAACCTTGACAGGCTGATGAACCGTAAACATTCAGCTGTTAAAAAACAGTGCTGCTGTTTCTATAGCCACAACGCCCTTTGAAGAAGAGGGACTTTCTTTAAATAGAAATCTTAGTGCTCCTCTGGGTCATATGAGGGACCAGATCAGCGTGAGTCTTGCAGAGAGCAGCGTGGGTTTTCAGACTCGGAGGAGGAAAACATTTCAGGGAGCCCAAGGGTGTTTATAAAGGGGCTGCCTCACCGCAGCCGAGAAGGGTTTGCATTTCTCCACGGGAAACTAGCTTCAGCTTTCCCAGTAGGCAGATGAAAAGGAGCGTTAAATTCAAATTTGGCCTCTAAATACACAAAGAGAAGAGAGAATAAAAGGTGGAGAGATGATAGATGATGGATGGATGGATGATGGATGGATGGATGGAAGACTGAGTAGATGGATGGGTAGATGAGTGGATGAGTGAATAGATGGATGGATGGATGGATGGATGGGTGAATGGAGGGATAGATGGATGAGTAAATGGATGGATGAATGGGTGGATGGATGATGGATGGAAGACCGGATAGATGGATAAATGAGTGGATGGATGGATGGATGGATGGATGGAATGGGTGGATGATGGATGAAAGAGTGAATAGATGGAGAGATGGATGAGTCAGTGAGTGCATAGATGGATGGTTGAATGATGGATGGATGGATGGATGGAAGACTGAATAGATGGATGGATAGATGAGTGGATGAGTGAATAGATGGATGGATGGATGGGTGAATGGAGGGATAGATGGATGAGTAAATGGATGGATGAATGGGTGGATGGATGATGGATGGAAGACCGAATAGATAGATGGATAGATGAGTGAATGGATGGATGGATGAATGGATGGATGGATGAATGGATGGATGGAATGGGTGGATGATGGATGGAAGAGTGAATAGATGGAGAGATGGATGAGTCAGTGAGTGAATAGATGGATGGTTGGATGATGGATGGATGGATGGAAGACTGAATAGATGGATGGATAGATGAGTGAATGGATGGATGGATGGATGGAATGGGTGGATGATGGATGGAAGAGTGAATAGATGGAGGGATGGATGAGTCAGTGAGTGAATAGATGGATGGTTGGATGATGGATGGATGGATGGATGAGTGGATGATGGATGGCATGTTCCATGGACTCAGCACCCAATTCTGAGTAACCCTGCTGTGAACCGAATAGTGTCTCCCCTGCCCCAAAGTGATCTGCTGAAATCCTCACCGCTTGCGTGGATGTATTTGGAGAGAGGGACTTCAGGGAGGTACTTAAGATTCATTGAGGTCATAGTGTGGCACTCTTGATCCCACAGGACTGTGCCTCGTAAGAAGAGGAAGAAACGCCATAGATCTTTCTGTCTCTCTCTCTCCCTTGCCATGTGCAGAGAATTAGCCGCGAGGGGACATAGGGAGGAGGCAGCTGTCCACATGGCAGGGAGAAAAGCCTTGGGAGAGACTAGCCATGCAGACCCCTGGTTCTCAGATTTCCAGTCTCCGGGGGTGGAGGCAGTCATTTTTATGATGGGAGCCCCCAGCCTGTGGTTTTCTGTTCTCACAGCCCTTGCTGACTAATACGCAGAGCCTCACCCGTTTGTATTCTTAAGACCAGCACCGACCGTTACTTCCCTCACACATCACAAGCCTTTAATAACTATTCATTGAATTGAGACGTTTTTAAAAATTCCCTGTCACAGTTCCGATTGTGACTCAGCCGGTTAAGAACCCGACTAGTATCCATGAAGATGTGGGTTCGATCCCTGGCCCCTCAAGGTGGGTTAAAGACCTGGCGTGGCCACAAGCTGCAGGGTAAGTCGAAGATGTGGTTCAGATCCGGCATCGCTGTGGCTGTGGTGTAGACCTGTAGCTGCAGCGCCCATGCAACTCCTAGCCTGGAAACTTCCATGTGCTGCAGGTGTGGCCCTAAAAAGAAAAAAAAAAAAAAAAACTCCCTTCTCTGACACACTTGTTGCCAGGGGGAAGAGGGGGTGGGAGAGGGACAGATGGGGACGTTTATAGGATGAATAAACAGCAAGATGCTACCGTGCAGCACAGGGGACTCCATCCAATCTCCTGTGATAAACCATCATGGGAGAGAATGCAAAAACGGAATGTATATACATATATTTAATACCTATATATAAAACACATATATATTCAGTTTTATGTATATATATTTGAAGAATACATGTAGATATTCTTCATATATATAAAGAATATGGATGTATAACTGAATCACTTTGCTGTACAGCAGAAATTAACACCACAGTGTAAAGCAACTGTACTTCAATAAAAGAAAGAAATAAAAATAAATAAGAACAGGCGTTTCCGTCATGACGCAGGGGAAACAAATCTGACGAGGACTCATGAGGACGCAGGTTCCATCCCTGGCCTCGCTCGGTAAAATAAGGACCCAGCATTGCCGTGACCTGTGGTGTCGGGGTTGCACACGTGGCTGGGATCTGGCATCCCTGTGGCTGTGGTGCAGGCTGGCAGCTATAGCTCCGATTCGACCCCTAGCCTGTGAACTTCCATGTGCTGTGGGTGCCGCCCTAAAAAGACAAAAGACACATACGAAAAGAAAAAAAGCAAAAAAAATCACTTCTCTGAAGTGCATACAAATCATTTGAAGCAAAAAAAGAAAAAAAAAAAGGTATAGCCACAGCGAGAAAAAAACGAACCTCGAAGCAGACGGGTGCAAGGGGGATATGACAGGTTAGACCACAGCTTGAGTTCCTTGCAGAGCCTGGACTCGTTCCAGAGATGCTGGGTGGACCGTGACCCGCAGCCAAGCGGTGCCGCCCCTGGGCATCCTGGACCAGAGAGAAGTGCTGGCCTCGCCCTGGCATGGGTACCATAGCAGGTTGTAACGGCCCCTGCATCTTTTGCATCTTCGGGGAACACGGCAAGCTCTCTGTGGACAAGATGCAGGTTTGTGTACACCATGGTTGACCCACTTTTTCTGTAAAGGTCCACATGCTCCCTGTGCCGCCACGGTCTGGAGGAATGGGCGCCTCGGTGTGGATGGTTCTGGACATGGATCCTCCCCGGACGGATCTCTTTTCTCCTGCAGAACAAGAAAGCGTTTCTGCGTTTTCACACGACCTTATCACTCCAATCTAAGAAAAACAATTCTGTCTGCCGCAGTCAGGGCGTGTGCCGGTCCCTCCAGAAACCCAAAGGAAGGCTGTGGCCAGCACACAGATACCTCCTGGCTGGGAGATGTGGGGCTGTGATAAGAGGAGACGGGTTCCAACTTGAAGGACCTGATAAGAGCCTCGTCAACAGGATATGGGGACCGCCGACTTGCTTTCTGAAACAAGAGAGGAGAGACAGAGGTGACCCCCGAATGAGGAACTGGCAGGATTGAACAGAAATGAAAATGCATTTTTTTAACTTTGAGAAAGGGAAGTGCCAGCTGGAGTGGCGCGGGTATTCGGTAGTCAGGAATTCGCTTGTTATTTTTAAAACTCATTTAATGTTTTATTAGAGGAGAGTTGATGTACAGGATTGTGTCAGCTTCTGCTGGACCGCAAAGGGACCCAGGCACACATACAATACATTCTTTTTCTCGTATTCTCTTCCATCCTGGTCTATCCGGAGAGACTGGACTGAGTTCCCTGTGCTGCACAGCAGGACCTCATGGCTTCTCCATTCTCAGTGTCCTAGTTTGCATCTTCGGACCCCAAACTCTCCGTCCAGCCCACTCCCTCCTCGTCCCCTGTGGCAACCCCAAGTCTGTGTCTGTGAGTCTGTTTCTTTTCTGTAGGGAGGTTCCTCTGTGCCGTGCTGGAGAGGGTGTGGAGAAAAGGGAGCCCTCCTACACTGTTGGTGGGAATGTCAAATTGGTACAACCACTGTGGAAAACAGGATGGAGGTACCTCAGAAAACTAAATCTAGAACTACCCTAGGATCCAGCAATCCCACTCCTGGGCAAATATCCAGACAAAACTGGAATTCAAAAAGATGCATGCACCCCTATGTTCACTGCAGTACTATTCACCATAGCCAAGACGGAGAAACCACCTAAATGCCCATCAGCAGAGGAATGGATAAAGAAGATGTGGTATACACTTATCATTCTTTCTCTAGAAAATCAATTTTTGACCCTGGGCATTTACAAAGAAGTAATAGGGATTAAGACATCTTTCAATGACTGCTTTAAAATCATATTCTTAAAGCACATGAACTTGGAATTCCCTGGTAGCTCAGTAGGTCAAGGATCTGGCGTTGTCACTGCTGTGGCTGTGGTTACTGCTGTGGTGCGGGTTTGATCCCTGGCCCGGGAACATCTGCACAATGCAGGTGCCGCCAAAATAAAAAACAAAACAACCGCAAAGCCCAAAAGCACACGAACTTGCTTTAAGATTTCACCAAGACCAGATAAGATGCCTTATTGTGGTTATTAGTTCAATATTAGGTTATTTTACAAATACACGAAGAGAATGAAAACAGACATGTCTAAAATGAACAAGCAGTAGTTTCCATTTGAAAAAGGACAAGTTTGCTTTTGTTTTTGTTTTGCTTTTTAGCTTTTTTTTTTTTTTTGCTTTGTTTTTGCTCATGGATATTAGTTGGGTTCATTTCTGCTGAGCCAGAACAGGGACTCCCAAGATATTTTTAGAATAGCTTTGCATGACATGCAGTGGAGTTGATGTGTTTCCTAGAGAAAGATTATGGTCCACATGCTAGAAAGACGACCAATTTCTCATCTTAGTGAAATGAAAGAGAGGGAGGAGGAGAGAGAGAGAGAGAGGAAGAGAGAGAAAGGGAGAGAGGGAGGGGGGAGGGGGGGGAGAGAGAGAGAGAAGGTAGGTCTCAGTCTATTCTACTGCTAATTGCGATTTGGAGGTTCTTTTTCTCCACGTCTATTTCTCTATTCCTGGTCTGTTCCAGTTCTGAAATTCTGATAGAATGGCTGCCACGGTGCTTAGAAAATTGCTGGAAAATTCTCACCACATAGTATAAACAAATGTTGACAGAGTTCTTTTTCTTTCATGCATGCCTGAGTGTGTAATATTCTGTAGAGTTAATCATGAAATAATCCAATGAACACCCTTGTCCAAAGCAGCATCAGCAGGACCCACATCCCATGTGTTGTACGCTTCTTGGGCATCCCTCTAAATCCCTCACGGTCACCATAGCCCACATAGGAGTCCCCGTTATAGCTCAGCAGGTGAAGAGCCCAGCAGAGTGTCCAGGAAGATGCAGGTTCAATCTCTGACTTTACTCAGGGGGTTAAGTATCTGGTGTTGCCACAAGCTGTGGTGTAGCTCGAGAATATGGCTCGAGTCCTGTGTGGCTGTGGCTGTGGTGTAGATGGGAGTGAGGCTGTGTCTTTGCACGGACATGAGAGATTCGTGGATGATGCCTTAAGCCTCCTGACTTCCTCTGGGAGGAGAAGGTGGGTTCCATCAGGGAGCAGAGAGGGCATGGCCCTTCCCAAGCTCCCCAGCCTCTTCTCTTTTCTTTAAAAAAACATTTTTTTTAATCAAGGTATCGTGGATGTACACTATCATATATGTTTCAGATATATAGGATAGGGATTCACAAGTTTTACAGATTATATTCCATTTATAGTTAGTATAAAATCCTGGCTGTATTCCCTCTGCTGGACACCATATCTTTGTTATTGATTTCCTTTTCTTTTCTTTTCTTTTAAAGGCCACCCCCCCGGGGCCTATGGAAGTTCGCAGGCCAGGGGGTTGACTCAGAGCTGCAGCAGCCAGCTTACACCACAGCCACAGCCATGCAGGATCTGAGCCACCACTGCGACCTACACCACAGCTCACGGCAACACCAGATCCTTAACCCACTGAGCGAGGCCAGGGATCGAACCCACAACCTCATGAATACGAGTTGGGTTCATAGCCTGCTGAGCCACAACTGGGACTCTTACTGATTTTATGCATAATAATTTGAACTTCCTAACCCCCTAACCTCTCTCTCTCCCCCCTCCCTTCCCTCTCCCCACTGGTCCCCATAGCTCGTTCTCTAGATCTGTGACTCTGCTTCGTTTTTTTTATATTCACTAGTTCATTGTCCTTTGGGGGTCTGGCATATAAATGATGACATACAGGATGTGGCTTTCTCTGACTCATTGCTCTTAGCATAATGCCCTCCAAGTCCATCCACGTTGCTGCCTCCTTTGCATGGTTTTCAAGGGCCTGTGAGAAGGCCAGTCTGTTTTGTTCCGAATACCTCAGCACTATTCCACCCAGAGACCCTCATGAGCTGTTTGTCCAGCTGGATTCGTTCTCCTGGTTTATGGTTTTGGAGACCCTCTGTGCGCTATAATAATTACCTTTTGATCAGTAGTTGACTAAACACTTTCACTTACATCGTTTAAGCCTCAAAACATTTCTGCCAAAGACATCTCATGCCTAATGCTTTTTTTTTTTTTTTTTTTTTTTTTTTTGCTTTTTAGGGCCACACCCCCAGCATATGGAAGTTCCCAGGCTAGAGGTTGAATGAATCAGTGCTGCAGCTGCCAGCCTAGGTCACAACCACAGCAACGCGGGATCCGAGCTGCGTCTGTGACCTACACCACAGCTCATAGCAACGTTGGATCCTTAACCCACGGAGCAAGCCCAGGGATCGAACCCACATCCTCCTGGATCCTAGTTGGATTCGTTTCTGCTGAGCCACGATGGGTGCTCCCCGCCTAACGCCTTTAAGCAGGAAGCAGTACACACTGGTGAGCTTGGATTATGTAATTCTGGGTTTTCCCACTGAGGATCTTCAGGATCCAACTGGACTCACAAGCAATAATATTTATTATTTAATCATGAAAGAAGATTGAACTGAGTCTTCCCTTCTCGTTGTGGCAAACACACCTCATCGGTCCCGTGTCACGGCTCTTCTTAGAGATTTAAACACACCGTGTGAAAAAAAAAGATTGTGTTTAGGACTCACGGAACAGAAAAAGACTCCAAGGTTTAGAAGCCAAACTCATGGCCACCAAAGGGGAAACGTGGGGTGGTGGAAGGGCAAATTAGCTGTTTGGGATGATCAATGGATACCACCACCGATCACATAGATACATAGCGAGGACCCACTGCAGAGCACAGGGGAATATTGTTATTCAATAATATTGAATATTGTTATTGAATATTATACGTATATGTTCATGGATAACTTGTGTGGGAACAGAATCTGAAAAAAATGGATATATGTCTATGTATCACTGATTCACTGCGCTGCACCCCTGAAATAAACACAGCATGGTAGGTCTGCTCTACGTCCATAAACTTCAAAAGAAAAGAAAGAGAATCTAATAAAGGGTACCTAAAGTAAAACAAAGTAAAATAAAACCTTCCTTTCCTTTTTTTTCAAACCACAGTAACAGCAGTACAGTTACAATGCCAACACACACACACACACACACACACACACTTTTCCGTGCAAAGACTGTGCTCCCATTAGCTGGAAAACTTCTGGTGATATGTAATTATAGAGGAATTAGGCGTGTAATGGTGTTTTTATTGTGCACTGGATTAGATGGTTAGCATAATTATAGCAATCGTTTCACTCTCTGTGAAGATCATGTAATTGCTGTTGGGGCTGGGTGACACACAACAGAGCTGACAGTCCCCGGAAAACAGAGATGCTAAATCAATCCGCCCGCCCACCGAGAGCTTATGTCAAACACGGTCGTTTCAGAAAAAGCAAGGTTTTAAAAAAGCATCAAGGGCATTCCCATGTTGGCTCCATGGATCATGAACCCAACACAGTGTCCTTGAGGAGGCGGGTTCCATCCCTGGCCCTGCTCAGTGGGTTAAGGATCCAGCATTGCTGCACGTTGCCATGCCAGTCACAGACACATCTCAGATCTGATGTGGCCGTGACTGTGGTATAGGCTGGCAGCTGTAGCTCCGATCCCACCCCTAGCCTGGGAACTTCTATATGGCGCAGGTGTGGCCCTAAAAATAATAATAATATAATCATAATGCCGTGTGCAGCAACATGGATGGACCTAGAGAGTCTCATACTAAGTGAAGTGAGTCAGACAGAGAAAGTCAAACACCTTATGAGATCACTTCTGTGTGCAATCTAAAATATGGCACAAATGAATCTCTCTACAGAACAGAAACAGACTCACAGACAGAACAGACTGACGGTTGCCAAGGGGAGGAGGAGGGAGTGGGATGGACGGGGAGTTTGGGGTCCGTAGATGCAAACTAGGGCAGGGAGATCCTGCTGTCCATGAGGTCCTGCTGTCCAGCACAGGGAACTCGATCCAGTCTCTTGGGACAGAACATGATGGAAGATAAGGTGATAAAAAGAACTACGCACACACACACACACACACACACACACACGCGTGTATGCCTGTGTCACGTTGCTGTACAGCAGAAATTGGCCCGACACTGTAAATCAACTCTAATAATAAAAAGACTTGGTGTGGGGATCCCCCCGCGCCCCTCCCACACACCACGCACACATCTTGGAAGCGGCGCTGGAATGATTTTCCCAGCAAAGGAGATGGTCTTACCCCACGGTGTGGGGTTTGACATGTTGCCGGCCGAGGGCAAAGCAGCATAAACAGATGACCAGGGTTATCAATGCGGCTGCCTTGTTGGCCTGGTCCTCCTTATGCCCATTCTCTGCCAGAAACGCAGGGCCCACCAGGTGTCCACTGCCCCGTCTGGGCTCCAGCGTGAAGTCGCAGGGAGGAAGGCAGGCGCCCACCAGAAATGGGGACTCCAAGCGATCTCCGTTATGATCAAGGGTCTGATTTTTCCAGACCCTCTGGGGGTTGTCCTCATGTCTCTGGAGCAATGATTCACAACCAGGCTGATGTTGCCCCCCAGGGACACTCACCAACACCCGCAGACGTTGTGGCTGTGACAGTCATGGGGGGGAGGAGGTGCCCCTGGCGGGTGGAGGGGTGGAGACCAGGGAGCTGCTCACCCTGTCCCCTCAGCGCACAGGACGCACCCATTAGCGTCCTCCAGCCCCCACGTTACTGGTGCTGAGGTGGAGAGACTCTGACTTAGTGCGAGAGAGTCTTCTGTCTGTGTATCTGTCTACTATCTATGTATCTATGTATCTATCATCGGTCTCTATCATCTATGTATCTATCATCTGTCTCTATCATCTATGTATCTATGTGTCTAGCATCTATCTCTATCATCTTTCTATCTATGTATCTATCATCCGTCTCTATCATCTTTGTATCTATGTATCTATCATCTGTCTCTATCATCTATGTATCTACCTACAGCTATCGTCTGCCTACCTATTAGCTGTCATTTATCTCTCAATCATCTATCACCTATCTTTTTATCTTTCTATAATCTCTCTCTCACACTATCATTTGTCTATCATCTATCATCCATTTATCTATCATCTATCTACATCATCTGTCTGTCATCTTTGTCTATCTATCATCTATTTATCTATCATCTATGTCTGTCTGTCTGTCCGTCTGTCTATCTTTCCACCACTCGATCTATGGCACTTCTTTGCAACCCAGGACATTTTCACCACCCAGGACAATTTCATTTATCCATGTCTGGGGACATTATTTGCTGTCCCAACTTGGAGGAAGAGGGATACTGGCCCATGGGGGGTGGACACGACCACGGCGGCAGCTCAACCCTCACAGTGCCCAGGACACGCCCCACCCCACCCTGCCTCCCCCTCCAGAGTCCTCCAGCCCCAGTGTCAGTCGTGCTGACGTCACAAGGCAGTGGCTTTACACACAGTCGAGTGAGTGTCGTTTGTGGGAGAACGACCCCGTGCAATTTCCTAGCACTCACTAAGTGCTCTGTTTTAGACCTTCCCGTCCAGACAGAAAATGTTAGAGTCCTTTTCTCTATCATGTGCCAGATAACAAAGACCGCGTTGGACCTGTATGTAAAACGCCTTTCCAACAGACCCTACAAATATACTTAACGTTTCGATTCTTAAGGATGTACATTGCAGACTTTTTTTTTTTTTTTTGCTTGATTGGTTTGAAGCATTTTATTCCACTCCAGTACCCAAAGTGTATTTTAGGAAATGCATTGGGGTTTGCAAATGTGTTTTTGTAATACAGGTTAGTGCATTTGGAGAGGAGCTCATGACTGTTTTCCTCTACAGGGGATACAAATTGAAGTTCCTAGTTCTTGGTAGAGTCAGAGGATGTTTCAGAAATGACAGAGTGACTGCACCAGCCCCAGAAATCTCGGGAAAATTGAGAGGACGTAGGCCCCACTTGGGGTGAAGATGATAAGTTTCAATTCCCTCTTCTTAAATCAAGGAAGGTGTATGCATTTTAGCTGCTGATGCTACGTGTAGAAAAATGCCCACCACACCTGCCCGTGTCTTCATAAAAGTCACTTTAAACACTCCAGACGTAATGATACATTGTTTTTTATTTCAAACGCCTTCTATTGTCATAATCAGCGCAATAACTTCAAAGACATCTCCCCCCCCCTTCTTTGTCTTTTTAGGGCTGCACCTGCAGCACATGGAGGTTCCCAGGCTAGGGGACGAAACGGAGCTGTGGCTGCCTGCCTACGCCAGAGCCACAGCCACACCAGATCCAAGCTGCAGCTGTGACCTACACCACAGCTCACAGCAACGCCGGATCCTTAACCCACCAAGGCCTTGGATCGAACCCGCATCCTCATGGATCCTAGTCGGGTGCGGTACCACTGAGCCATGACGGGAACTCCCTGTTTTATACGTTTAATGTCCTTTGTTACAAGTGTCACGATAATAACTTCGAAGACATGTTCTTCCTTTTAAAACTATGTGTGAAGGGAAGATTCAATGAGTACAAGCAGCCACGTGTCTTTGTTCACAGAGCTTGGGGATGCCTTTGCCTTTTTTTTTTTTTTTTTTTTTTTTGTCTGTGTGTTAAAAAGTCATCCAGGTCCATACAAGACGGATAGGTGGGACCCCTGACCCTGGATTTCCCCTCTGAGTCACTCTGAGATAAACGATGACATTAGGAACAGTGAGGGCTGCCGACAGAAACCCTGCCAGGAACTGCACAGGCTCCCCCAGGAAAGTCTCGTTGGACAGACACGATCGGAAGCCCATGGTTGGAGGTGATTGCTTCCCGTCTAAATCTCAGTTGCTCAATGCAAAACAAACACACCAGAACGAAAGAATATACACATCCACAGATGCCCTGAGGGCCATCAGCTCAAACGTTTGAAAAGGTTAACCCTAGAAAGTTCCCGCCTTGGCTCAGTGGTAACGAGACTGACTAGTATCCATAAGGATGTGGGTTTGATCCCTGGCCGCTCTCAGTGGGTTAAGGATCCAGCGTTGCCATGAGCTGTGGGGTAGGTCACGCGGGGCTCGGATCCCACGTCGCTGTGGCTGTGGCATAGGCTGGCAGCTGCAGCTCCGATTCGACCCCTAACCTGGGAACCTCCATATGCCGTGGGTGTGCCCCCCCACACACAAATAAATGAATAAGTAAAATAAAAATGTCAAGCCTAAAATTTCAGCATCAGAGTCTCAAGATTTTAAAGCATAATCATTCCCTGGCTTCTACCTAATGTGCAGCTGCTCATTTACCCAAAGTAATTTTACCACTGAGACAAAATTTATCTGGAGGGTGTCATTATGCTGCAAAGAGGGCTTTTGAGATTACGTCGCCGCCGAATCCAGAGAAAAGCTGCATTTGGCGATGGCTTCGCAACGATGCCTTCTCCCTTCTGCTCTGGACCGCTGATGTTCTAGGGCATTAATGAAATGAGCTCGAGAGAGCTTCAGAGACAGCAAGCTAATGCATCTTCGTCTTCTCTGAGAAAGCTTTGCAAATGCAAAGCACCTCTCCCATATGTGCGATGGGGGGACAGAGTGAAAGTCAGTGCAAACAAAAGTAGGTCTTAAAAAAACAGCAAAACTCGTTATGCTCATGGAGCCTTTACAACTTAAAACATACAAACACGGTCATTTATTTGTTTGTGTCTTTTTTTTTTTCTTTTGCTGGGGGCCGCACCTGCGGCATATGGACGTTCCCAGGGGAGGGCTCAAATAGGAGCTTCAGCTGCCAGCCTACACCCCAGCTCATGGCAACACCTGATCCTTAACCCACTGAGCGAGGCCAGGGGTGGAACCCGAGGCCTCATGGATACTAGTTTGGTTCATGACTGCTGAGCCCCAATGGGATCTCCTGTTTTCCTTATTTATTGGGGTCACCATGATTTTTGCCTTGGATTTCTGACTGCATGATTTTTCGATACAAATAACATTTTGGCCTCTCTGCATGGAGTGTCTCTCCAAGGCGAGCATTTCACCGAGCATGCGGGTTTTAGCTTTCTCTCACACACTGTCACTATGAACTGCTGAGTTGCTTAATTGAGCATGACTGTCAGAGGCCGGGTACCCGGATGCTAGCTAAGTTTGTAGGATGACTATTTCTTTTAAGACTAAATGGAGACCTGGAGTTCTCGCTGTCTCGTGCCGTCGCTTAAGAATCCAGCTGTAGTGGTTCACGTTGCTCTGGACGGGCGGGTTCGATCCCTGGCCAGGTGCAGTGGGTTAAAGGAGCCGGTGTTGCCACAGCTGTGGCTCAGTTTCCATCTCTGGCCTGGGAATTCCCATATGCCACGAGTGCCGTCATCCAAACAAAAGGGGATGGGGTCAGTAACATGTACCTGTTTCGGCAATCGTGGAGCACAAACGTTGGATGATTCGAAAGAATTTTCCAGCATTTCATAATCCTGCTTCCTACTCCTTACTGTGGACATCTAGCCCACGTTCTGAACCCCTGCTTTAGGGATTTTGGCCAGTTGTTCTTTCTGCTTACAATTTCCCTCCTCCGCAGAGCGGCTCATTAATCTTTGCTATTTTTTATTTTTACGGCTGCATGTGCAGCATGTGGACATTCTCAGGCTAGGGGTCAAATTGGAGCTGCCGTGGCCACACTGGATCTGTGACCTATGCCAAAGATTGAGGCAATGCTGGATCCTTACCCCACGGAGTGAGGCCAGGCATGGAACCCACATCTTCATAGATACGAGTTGGTCCTTAACCCACTGAGCCACAATGGGAACTCACTCCTTTTTTTTTTTTTTTTAACAGCAGCGTAAAAACTGGAAACACCTCTCCTGAACCCCTCCAACCTCCGAGCATGTGTAGTTTACACACTGGGATTGACTGCAAGAGTCTGATGGGTTTTGACGGCACCCTGAAGCAGGAAGTGTGAGGGCGGGGCTGGCCGGCAGAGGCCCCAGGGGTTTTAGACGTCAGGAAGACGGTATTAAGAAAAGGCTATCCAGCGAACTTTCGTGCCTCTCAGGAATATGCCTGGCGCATACTGGAAGTTCCCAGGCTAGAGATCGAATCGGAGCTGCACCTGCCAGCCTGCGCCACAGTCACAGCAATGCAGGATCCGAGACGCATCTGTAACCTACACTACAGCTCACGGCAATGCTAGATCCTGAACCCACTGAGCAAGGCCAGTCGGGTTGGTTACCGATGAGCCAAGACGGGAACTCCACAGGCATTTTAAAGGGGGTACAGCTGAGGGCCATGCTCCAGAGGGGACCTGGCCTCTGCCACCCACATCTTGTCCTGCCAGTCCTCCAAGACCTGGAGGCTCAATGCCCTCCCCTGGCCTTGAAGATAAACATCCTACATCCCACAGGACTTGATGCACTAAGGTTCTCAGAACAACGTGCCAGTGACTGATGCATTTCTTGTCTCTGGTCCCGGAGGCTGGAATTGGAGATCCAGGTCTCAGTCTGAGCCGCAGCAGGAACTCCGGGGTAGACAGGCTTTGACCCCGAGATGCTTGCTTGTGCTTCCTCAGGTCACTAAAAGGTTATGAAGGTGAAAGCCTGAACCCACACACAGCAACTGCCATTGCACTGGGGAGCTTAAATCTGTGAGCCACTGGCCTTAGGGCTCTAGGACCTGGCTCTGAATTCCAGCTTCCACATGGGTTTCTGTTCCCTTGGGGCTGGAACAAAGGACCACAGATGAGGGTGGGGGAGCGGTGGGTGTTAAACAACAGACATGAATTTCTCCATCCTGGAGGCTGGCGCCTGAGCCCCAGGGCGGGCAGGGTGGGTCCCTCCCGAGGCCTCTCTCCTGGGCATGTAGGCGGCTGTCTCCTCCCCGTGTCCTCACAGAGTCGTCCCTCTGTGTGTGTCTGTGTCCTGACGTCCTCTTTGTCTAAGGAGCCCCGTCCTGGGGGATCAGGACCCCCACCCCCTCGTGACCTCATGAATCTCCATCCCCTCTTGAAAGACCCCGTCTCCAAACCCAGCCCCATCCGGAGGTGCTGGGGGTCAGGGCTTCTACAAAAGAATTTTTTTTTTGAAGTTTTATTTTTTTTAATTTTATTGGAGGGTACTTGGTTGACAGTGTTGTATTAGCATCTGGTGTTCAGCAGAGCGAATCAGTTATACACATATCCATGCTTTTTTTTTCCCATATAGGTTATTATGGAACATTCAGTAGGTTTCCCTGTGCCGTAGAGCGCATCCTGGGTAGTTCCCTCTTTTATACAGGAGAGAGAGAGAGAGAGAGAGTGTGTGTGTGTGTGTGTGTGTGTGTGTGTGTGTGTTAATACCCTCCTCCTCCCTCCCCGCTCCCCTTTGTTAACTGTATCTTTGATTTCCAAACCGGTGACTTTGTTTCTGTTTTATAAATACGTTCTTTTGTATCCTTCTTTATTCGATGCCACACCTACCTGTTAACACCTGATATTTGTCTTCCTCTGTCTGACTTCACTGAGGAGAATCCTCTCTCTTTCCATCCATGTTGCTGCAAATGAATTTTTTTTTTTCCTTTTTAGGGCCACACCTGCGGCACATGGAGGTTCCCAGGTGAGGGGTCCAATCAGAGCTGTAGCCGCTGGCCTACACCACAGCCAGGGAAACACGCGATCCAAGCCACGTCTGTAACCTACACCACAGCTCACGGCAATGCCGGATTCTTAACCCACTGAGCGAGGCCAGGGATCGAACCTGTGTCCTCATGGAGCCTAGTCAGGTTTGTTACTGCTGAGCTATGGCGGGAACTCCAGGACTTCATTCCTCTAAATACAAGACCAACCTCATCATACTTCCTGCCACACATTAACCTGAAAACCAGGAAGATAGAGGGCAGATCCCTTTCCATTCCTTATGGGTGAGAAGAAACCCAGTTACAGTCCGGAATAACTGCATTCGACTCTCCTAGATTCAATGTTCCAGCAGCCTTTATTTTCATTTTCACAAGCTGGCACTGCACAGGGTATAGCCTGGAGACAGAGGCTCCCTCTGGCCCCACACAGCCCTGATGCAGGCGCTGCCTGCAAGCACCCCAGCAGACACCACGGGAGCTCAGAAGCATAAACACCCCACCAGGTAACCACAAAGCTGGGCAGCCTCCTAACACCCCCACCTCAGGAAGTAAGAACACGCCCCTATCAGTGAACACGAAACACCAGGACCAAGGATGCTGCTTGTCACCTCTCCGTCTCATCTCAGGGCTCACTGCAGACACAATTCTAGGAAGCTCTTTTTCTCTCTTTTTATGGCTGCACCTGCGGTTTATGGAAATTCCCAGGCTGGGGGTGGAATCAGAGCTGCAGCTGCCAGTCTACACCATAGCCACAGCAACGCCAGATCCAAGCTGCATCTGCCACCTACACCACAGCTCACGGCAACACCAGATCCTTAACCCATTGATCGAGGCCAGGGGTCAAACCTGCGTCTTCATGGATACTAGTTGGGGTCATTAACTGCTGAGCCATGATGGAAACTCCTAAATTTCAAAGTTTTAATTGAAGTACATTTGCTAAAATTAATGAGGTACATATAGTGATTCACAATTTTTAAGGGTTTTCCTCGTGTATAGTTGTTATAAAATAGTGGCTATATTTCCTGTCTTGTACAGTATATCCATGTAGCTTACTTTATACCTAATAGCTTGTACCACTTAAAACCCCCTTCCCTGTCCCCACTGGTCACCAGTAGTTCGTTCTCTGTATCTATGAGTCTACTGATTTTTTTGTTCCATTCCCTAGTTTGTTGTCTTCCTTGATTCCATCAATGAGTGCGACCGTGCAGTATCTGTCTTTCTCTGTCTGACTTACTTCACTTAGTGTGAGAATCTCTAGGTCCATCCCTGTGGCTGCACATGGCATGCTTGCATTCTTTTTTATGGCTCAGTAATATTCCACTGTGCATATGGACCACATCTTCTTTATCCCTTCATCTGCTGATGGACCCTTTGTTGCTTCCATGTCTTGGCTACTGTGAACAGTGCTGCTATGAACATAGGGGTGCATGGATCGTTTCACCTGAGAGTTTTGTCTGGAGAGGTGCCCAGGAGCGGGATTGAGGGATCCTATGGTTATTCTCTATTTAGTTTTCCAAGGAGCCTCCATCCTGTTTCCCACAGTGATTGCATCAATCTCCATTCCTACCAACAGTGTAGGAGGGTTCCCTTTCCTCCACACCCGCTCCAGCTGAAGCCGTCCTTGTGTGGCAGGTGCATGCTTTATCTTAGGTAGGCAGGACCCTGGCCCATGCCTGCCCCATCAGTCTGAGCTGTGACCCTTTTGCAGATCCCCGGGGGCCCCAACCTTGTCCTGTTGCAAAGAGGAAAGCCCACTGCCTGCTGGCTGGAGGTAGACAGATTTGCATTGGTTTTTAGAGATTTTGTGCAAAAGATTTGTTCCATGCCCTTGGGGCGACAGCTAGGACTGTCTTCCCCCAAACCGCCCAGCTCTAGCCCTTGCACACTCTGCTGTGACTCTTTGGGGAAACAGAAACGCTTTCCCCTGTCTCTGGACAAGCCCACATCGACTTGTCATGGCTCCCGTTTAATAGCGAAAGCCCTGTGCCTGGTGTGCAGGGAACTCCGCTTCTGGGCATGTCTGCACATGTTGAAGAGCAGATGACATTCCTTTCTAAATTGTGGTTAGTCCTGGATCCTTCCCAGATGTCCCAACACAGAAGGTCACCACCACAAAGGTCTTTTCCCCCTCGTGTGCAACCTCAAGCATATCTGTAACCTCAGGTCATCTTGTCCTCATCTTTTTCCTCAGCAGCCATGAATTCAGCAAGACCCCAAACAAGAGATACCAATCCCTCATTTCATCACAGCATTCCCCAGCTCATGAGGCAAACGCATTGTTTTATTGTTGGTGGTGGCGGCAGTAACAACCGTGATGGCCCCAGAGACAGCAGGTGGGTGCCTGGCGAACACGTCCTCTTGTATGTCTTATCCTGCAGGCAGATCTTTGAGGAGAACTCCAGGCGTGAGGGCGTGGTGGCAGGCTTATGCAACCTCTTCTCCTTCAAGATGTGGGATGGGACGATTCAGGGCTCCTTGTGGACACCTCCAGTCTTGCCTGTTTTCATTCGTGTCTACCCACGCTTTCTAGGACCGTCCCGAATGGCCCTTGTGCCGAGTGGGCGAGCGAGCCCTTCCCCGATACTGAATCGCAGCATCTTCGTGGTCAGCCACCTGTTCTGCAGGTTTCCCACAAAACAAAACAAACCAAACCCTGTGCCCTTCTCTACTTGGGTATCATCTCCCCCAAGAATACGCTGCCCCTTCAGAGGAGAGTGGCATTTTGTTTTTTTGTTTTTGTAAAATTTTATTACTATAGTTGATTTACACGGTTCTGTCAAATTCTACTGTACAGCAAAGGGACCCAGTCACACATGCATATACATTCTTTTTCTCACCTTCTCCCCCATCCTCTTGCCTCCCAAGTGACTAGGTAGAGCTCCCTGTGCTGTACACCAGGACCTCATGGCTCATCCACTCCAGATGCAGGAGTTTGCATCTCCTAATGCCAAACTCCTGGTCCAAGAGACTGATATTTTCGTCACAGGCATATCTTCCAGGATGCGTTTCAGTCTCACTCTTCCATGGGGTCTCTGTCTAGAGCCATAGGATGTGCTGCCACCTCACCCACGGGGGAGCTGTGCAGTGGGAAGGCTGCCCCACTGGGGTCGGAGTTTTCCTGCTCTTCTGTATCATCTGTCTATTGGACTCAGAAACAGCTCCTACATTCGAAACACCTTGCAGGTGGCTCTTCACCTGCCCTCCTTCGGGGCTGTGCTTCCTTTTTTATGACACCAGGTTATTGAATAGAGTTCCCTGTGCTCTTCAGTAGGACCCTGTTGTTTATCCACCTGTAGGTTAGGATCTGCTAATCCCAAACTCCGCATCCATCCCACTCCCCCTTGGCAGCCACCAGTCTGTTCTCTGGGTCTGTGGGTCCGTTTCTGTTCTGTAGATCGGTGCATTTGTGCCCTATTTTAGATTCCACATAGAAGTGAGACCCTATGGTATTTGTCTTTCTCTTTCTGGCTGATTTCACTTAGTATGAATATCTCTAGTTGCATCCATATTGTTGCAAATGGTGTTACATATGCCATTCTTTTTTATGGCTGTGTAGTACTCCATTGCGTATATGTATCATGTCTTCTTTATCCGTTCATCTGTCAATGGACATTTAGGTTGCTTCCATGTCTTGGCTATGGTAAATAGTGTTGCAATGAACATGGGGTGCGTGCATCTTCTTCAATTATAGTTTTGTTTGGATAGATGCCCAGGAGTTGATTTACAATATGTTGTGTCAATTTCGGCTTTACAGCAAAGTGACTCAGTCATACATATATATCCATTCCCTTTCTTATTATTCTCTTCCATCCTGGTCTATCCTAAGAGACTGGATAGAGTTCCCTGTGCTGGACAGCAGGACCTCACGGCTGATCCATTCTCAATGTCACGGTTTCCATCTGCTAATTCCAACCTCCCCCTCTACCCCTCTCCTCCCTACTTTCTTTACCTCTCTCGCCCCAAATTCAGATCCCAGAAAAGCTCAGGCTAGATCCTGTGCTCTCTTTCCCAAGAGCAGAGCTGGGTATTATCTTAAAAACCAGCTAGTCTAGTCCTAAGGAAGATACTCACTTAAAAACCAGCTAGTCTAGTCCTAAGGAAGATACTCACTTAAAAACCAGCTAGTCTAGTCCTAAGGAAGATACTCACTGCATTGTTTATTTTTTTTCTCTGTGTGTATTTTCTTTCTCTCCCATATCTCAAGCCATCTTATAAAGACAACGGCGCTTATAAATTCAAAAATAAATACACCGTAATTAGTGGCTTGAGTTACACTCAGCCCATCATTTTGGGTCTCACGTGGGTTGGTTTAATCATATGTGAGAAGCCATAAAACATTAGAGCGGGGAGATGGTTAACTCCAACAAACACGGATGCTTTGGTGGTCTACTGTCTTTGAGTGTCTTTTGGTTTGGTGTGGTTTGGTTTGGCCCCATCTTCTTCATGAATATTGGCTGACTTGTAGGAATGACCAAAATTCTCCTGGTGTGCATAGGTGTAATTAATCTGTACTCTCCATTTTTTTTTTTTTTAATGAGGATGCTTGGTGAGCTCTGTTAGGCATTCAACATAATATTATCTCCCTGTGTGTAGGAAATAGACCTGCACCCATCATCAGTAAAGAACGCCCCTTGAATTGTTTTTCTGTGGACAGTGGCATGTCTCCTCTTGCGTCCCCTTGCTGGGGCCTTGCTAACTTTACGACCCTCAGCATGTCTTGGGCATTTCAGGAGAGTGGACTTTGAGGGCCCAACACAGAAGCCCCAACACAGAAGCCCCGCCCCTGGCAGCTCACCCAATTCACTGATGCTAAGACCTATGACCCAATAACATCTGGTAGGGAACAGAAACCACGTGAAGAGGGTGAGATGAAGAGGAAGGTGCCAGCTGCGCCATTGAATGCCCACCACCTCGAATCAACGTCCCTCTTCACGGGAAAGACGTGTTTGGGGGACTCAGGCAGGGTTTTATTTTTATGTTTCCTTTTTTAGGGCCTCACCTACCGCAGATGGTACTTCCCAGGCTGGGGGTCTAATTGGAGCTGCAGGTGCAGGTCTATACCACAGACAAGGCAACACTGGATCCAAGCCACCTCTGTGACCTACATGGCAGCTTGTGGCAACGGGGATCCTTGACCCACTGAGCGAGCTCAGAGATGGAACCCACCTCCTCACAGACACTGTGTGGGCTTCCTAACCCAGGGAGCCACAACTGGAGTGCCAGAATATTCCATGACTATAGAGACATCTGCTCTTTTACACGACACAGCTAGTTCTTATGATATAACTTGTCTCTTATTCATATTTGTTGGAGATTTTCCCAACAAATACGCCCATAGAGACCATTCTCATTTATTTTTTCAAATGAGTACAGCACAGTCTGGTGTAAAGCCATGCATTGGTTTATTTTTACTTTTTTTTTTTTTTTTTTTTTGGTTTACCATATCGTATTAGTTTCAGGTGTACTGCAAAGTGCTTTGCTTATATGTATAGATACACGAACACATATATGTATGCATATATACACCGTTTTTAAAGATTCTTTTCCATCGTAGGTTATTATAGGATATTGACTTCAGTTCCCGGTGCTGGACAGCACGGCCTTGTGGTCGATCTGCTTTGTGTATAGTAGGTGTCTGCTAATCCTAAATTCCCAATGTATCCCTCCCTTCTTTGCCCTTTGGTAACCGGTACCTTTGTGTGTGGGTGTTGGGTCCCACCCTGCTCATCTCTGCTTTATTCCAACACCCACATCTCGCGGTCGGCAAAGGCACTCCCCCAGCACCCGCGCAGCGACAGACTGCAGCCCGCTGGTGCAAAGCTGGAAGCGACCCTCTACCGCAGACAAGCTCGCCGCACCTGCTGCGCGCACCTGGGCGCGAGTCCCGAGCCCCGCCCCCGCCCGGAGCGAGCGCGCACCCGGGGAGGTTTTCACAGTCGTTTCCCAGGTGGTCCATGAAGCCGCAGCCCTGGATGCCTGGGTGGGTGGGGTCGCCAGTGCCTGCCGTCCCCCCAAGGCCAGGCCCTCAGGGTGCCCCTCCAGGGAGAACAGGTGAGGGGCGTCCCCGCCCTGGTGAGGGGCGGAGTCTTTCTCAGGTGTGTCCGCACAGATGCTGCAGGCTCGCGGCCACACCTGAGGACCTGCGGGGCCACACATCGAGGCCCTGGCGTACCCTTTCTCAGCATCAGTGGTGACACCACCAGGTCCCGGCTGCTGTCCAGAGGGAGGGAGGCGAGGCAGAAAATGGACCACAGCCCGCGAGAGACCCAGCAGGAGGTTTGCGGGCCTGGGGCGCCAAGGATTTTCCTTTTTACGCTTGCCTTTAAAATGAGCGTAAATGAAGCTTATGTCAGGGAATTATGCAGACAGAAGAACAAATATATATATGTATCTGTATATACATAGAGACATATACACACGTGTAACATGTACCCATATGCATTACATATACATAATACATATATATGCATATACACATGCTTATATACTCATGTATGAAAGTTTATATACATTTGTCTGCTATATATGCTCTATATACATGTATCTATGAGACATTATTAATTGCATTGTATATATTCTTTATATATCTGTATACACATGCATGTACAAGTCCACGTAAAAACATATGTATATTTTTCCTAGGCAATATAAGCACAGATATGTCTTTATTGTGGTTTGTTGGAAAACCATCCCTATTCCAACATTATATACTTATGTATAGATGGTAATGTTTCATATATCAATTTTGATATATAATATGTATAAATTATATAGTATATGTAGTATAAAGTACATAAATTATATTAAATTATATGTAGTATAAATTTTATACATATAATTGTATGTAGTATAATTGTATACATATATCACATCTATACATTTTATAAATTATTATACATATAAATATATGTATTTTATTACACATATAAATTATTTTCTATACATTATAATAGAAATCACATATTATGTAATAGTATATTGTATATTATATATAATACTTATATAACATAAATTATACATTATATAAATTACATATATTATAAGGCATATGATTATAACCATTATATAAAATAAATGACGTATTTTATATTAATTACATCAAAGTTGTTATAAATTATGTATTTTACATATAAAACATGCATTACATGGGGTCTACAAATATTTATTATCACTCTCGTACTGTAAAAGTCCGCATTCTCATCCAGGATGCCACGGTTTTGTTTTACATGTGCCTTTTGAAACCGGAAGATTTTATTTTGGCGTCAGTGTTCAGAGGCCGTCCTGCTGGGTTTCCATTTAAGTTGTCCTGCAGTTTTCCGAGTAGCACGTCCTGGGTGAGCCTGTTAAAAGGGCAGGTGCTTCTCCCAATGTCCTTCCTCTCCAGTCCCGAACTCTTTCCTTTTTTCTTTTTTTCTTTTTATTATTTTGCTTTTCAGGACCACACCTACGGCACATGGACGATCCCAGGATAGGGGTCTCATCAGAGCTACAGCTGCCGGTCTACACCATGGCCACAGCCACAGCCACACAAGATCCGAGCCGCATCTGTGACCTGCACCACGGCTCAGGGCAACGCCAGATCCTTAACCCACTGAGCAAGGCCAGGGATCAAACCCACGTCCTCAAGGATGCTCATCAGGTTCATTTCCACTGCACCACCTCGGGAACTCCCTGAAAACTTTGGAAAAATCCTGGCTTTCTCCTGAGAACAGCTAGTGCCCACCCCATGACCAGTACGATTTGTCTGGATTTCAGAGCCCAGCTCTGCCCTGTGTCCTTCCAGATGCACTGTAACGTGACACTGCCAGGTTCCAGCCGCCTTGGAGGGGGGGCGGTGGGAGAACGAATGGCCACATCATCGCTGGAGGAAGAGTAGACCCAGCAGACGCCACCTCCAAGGTCGAGGCACGTGTTGCATCATTGTCACAGCTTCTGTACGGCCTTCAGCGTCCTCAGACTTTCCTCCTGGTACCAGTCAGTACCGGTGACTAACGCCAAACATCTCTGTCTCGGATAAGAATTGATACATGTTTTCTCACGTCTGTCTTGGAAGTTAAGATTAACTACAGAACCGCAAGGTCTAAGATAACTCTAATCTAATCCATCACCTTCTACAAAACAAAACAAAACAAACCCCAAACCCCCAGATTTCCTCACTCAATCTCTGGTGAAATCTTTCTGTTTGTTTCTTTCTTTTTGTAAGAATGCTGTCCTCAGTGAAGAAATGAGTGTTCTTTCTTTCTTTTTCTTTTCAGGGCTACACTGGCGGCATATGGAAATTCCCAGGCAAGGGGTCGAATGGGAGCTACAGCTGCCAGCCTACACCACAGCCACAGCCACACTGGATCTGAGTCACGTCTTCAGCCTCCACCACAGCTCACGGCAACGCTGGAGCCATAACCCACCGAGCGAGGCCAGGGATCGAACCCGCGTCCTCATGGACACTAACTAGTGGGGTTCGTTTCCACGGAGCCACAATGGGAACTCCCATTCCTATATTTTTGGATATTGAAAGCATCTCTGTTTATTTCTGCATAATTAAAACTGCCTTAAATCGTGGGTGTCATTGTCGGGCAGGGTCACTACCACACAGTATCACAGACTTGGGAACTTAAACAGTAGAAATTAATGTCCTCCAGGCCTGGAGCCTGGAGTCTGAGCCCCAGGGGCGGGCAGGGCGGGTCCCTCCCGAGGCCTCTCTCCTGAGCAGGTCAGTGGCCGTCTCCTTCCTGTGTGCTCACAGGGTCGATCCTCTGTCCATGTCTGTGTCCTGACCTCCTCTCCGTCAGAGGACCCCGTCTTGGGAGGGGTCAGGATCCCCCCTTGTGACTTCATTTACCTGCACCCCCTCTTGAAAGACCCGTCTCCTAAGACAGACCCATCCTGAGGTCCTGGGATTTGCACATGTGAATTTGGGGAGCCCAGAAACCCATTTCCGTTCATAACCATGGGCAACTCTGAACACAAAGCTTTTGATAGTCTCCCAAATTTATTTCTTTTTTTTTTTTTTCTTTTTTTGTCTTTTGTCTTTTGTTGTTGTTGTTGTTGTTGTTGTTGCTATTTCTTGGGCCGCTCCCGAGGCATATGGAGGTTCCCAGGCTAGGGGTCTTCAGAGCTGTAGCCACCGGCCTACGCCAGAGCCACAGCAAGGCGGGATCCGAGCCGCGTCTGCAACCTCCACCACAGCTCACGGCAACGCCGGATCGTTAACCCACTGAGCAAGGGCAGGGACCGAACCCGCAACCTCATGGTTCCTAGTCGGATTCGTTAACCACTGCGCCACTACGGGAACTCCCCAAATTTAATTCTGAAAAAGAAATTTCTACCTGTAGCGTTACAGGACACCCTGACGTGACAAGGAAAAGTCAGCTGATGGAAGTCTCTCCGCAGCAAGGAACACTGCATCTTTATGACGTCAAGGCGACTGAAAAAAACTGAAAAGCAGGAGGAGTTCCCATTGTGGCTCGGTTGTTAACGCACCCAACTAGGATCTGTGAGGATGGGGGTTCGATCCCTGGCCTCGCTCAGTGGGTTAAGGATCTGGTGCTGCTGTGGTTGTGGTGCAGGCCTGCATCTGCAGCTCCAATTCAGTCCCTGGCCCGGGAACTTCTATATGCTGCAGGCGTGACCTTAAAAAAGAAATGACATTTTTTAATACAATTTTTAAAGGCTACCTACGCTCCATTTATAGTTAGTCCAAAGTATTGGCTCAATTCCCCGTGTTGTGTGATACATCCTTGAGCCTCTCCTATGATTTCTCCCTCCTTCTTTATTTTTTATTTTATTTTATTTTGTCTTTTTGCTATTTCTTTGGGCCGCTCCCGCGGCATATGGAGGTTCCCACGCTAGGGGTCCCATCGGAGCTGCAGCCGCCAGCCTACGCCAGAGCCACAGCAACGTGGGATCCGAGCCGCATCTGCGACCTACACCACAGCTCACGGCAACGCCGGATCGTTAACCCACTGAGCAAGGGCAGGGACCGAACCCGCAACCTCATGGTTCCTAGTCGGATTCGTTAACTACTGCGCCACGGCGGGAACTCCCCCCCTCCTTCTTTAAATCCAGTCCTTGTGAAAGGCAGTTTTCTTTCATGGCAACGCCTTTGTGGTACGTTGTACTAACACTGAAGCCATCTGAACTAGGTCACTGCTGCTGGAAATTAAGATAACTCTGGCTCAGGTCGTCAGTGTTGGAAAGTGAGACACCTGGACAAGGACAAATCTCGACAAGGCTTTTGACTTCTGCAGAAGGGTGTGGGTGCTCCAAAAAGCTCTCGCCGGGAACAAAGGACCCTCCCGTATTTATCCCTAACGCAGGTGATGGACCTGTCCCCTTCCCATGGGTCAGGTCAGGGCGCACACTCTTCCCAGTTGGCTCATTTGAAACAAATTGTTACTGGGAGAAGAGCGGAAACAGGAAGGGGGCGGGGGTGGCAGGTGTGTTTCAGGCTGAAACCAGAGCAAAATGGAGTCACCAAGATTTCCTTTGAGAGAAGAGATATCATGTTGCTTTCCTCACAGTGGATATCTCCATGGCGAAAACTGCACTTCCCCCAGCACAGAGGGCCTCTCCAGGTCCGCCTTTGGCCGGGTGAACGTATATCTTGGGTCAAAGACTTGAACCGCGAGTGAACTTGAAGCTGTTTGACAATGTATGACTGGGTCTCTTTGCTGTGCAGCAGAAACTGACAAAACATCGTAAATCAACTCTAATTTAAAAATTTTTTTAAAAAGAAAAAAAAAAAAGAAGAGGGGTCTGTTTTGCAGGAAATACCTCTAGGGAGCCAGATGTGGGGTGGCCTGCAGCCAGCTTGTGCATGGCAGGGATCCAGCTGGGCACCGGCGGGGCAGCCCCCGGAGTCCTGTGGGTGTACGTATCATAATCATCAAACGAGTGGCACCATCGTTGATTCGTTGTGATGGGCCTGGCTCCACCTGGGGAGGCACAAGGACCCCGGGATTGGAATAGAACGTAGCCAACTCACTAAATTATTGTGATTTCCTCACCCAGCACGAATCCATCACAGGGCCAACCCGACAAGGAAGAAGGAAGCAGAGATGGCCCAGCCACCAACGGTAAGCGCCTCCAAGTACAAGAATCATTCCTGGCCAGGAAGACGGTCCCTGGTGATGAATGACAGCACCCAGGCTGCCACCTGTGGCCTTGCAACAGTGCATCTGAGAAATGGGAACAAAGGTACTGAGCCCAGGATATAATCTAGCACAGCCTCAGTACACAGTGACTTCATCTGAATGACGGTAAAATCAGAAACCGTGTCCTGTAACCAAAGACTGCTCTGTGTTAGACTCCATCCTAAAATACATCAGAATGCATGAGGGTCATGGAGAAATACAGCATCAAAGCATCGTTTTTTCTTAGGGACAGGTTCCACAAGAAGAGGAGTGAATGGGATTTGCCGTAGAGCCGACTTCAGCGCGCTACTGGAAATCAATGATATGTTAACCTAAAAAATAGGTTTAGGGAGTTCCCGTCGTGGCCCAGTGGTTAACGAATCTGACTAGGAACCATGAGGTGGCGGGTTCGGTCCCTGCCCTTGCTCAGTGGGTTAACGAACGATCCGGCGTTGCCGTGACCTGTGGTGTAGGTTGCAGACGCGGCTCGGATCCCGCGTTGCTTCGGTTCTGGCATAGGCCAGTGGCTACAGCTCTGATTGGACCCCTAGCCTGGGAACCTCCATATGCCGCAGGAGCGGCCCAAAGAAATAGCAAAAAGACAAAAAAAAAAAAGATTTATTTTAGGAGTTCTTGTTGTGGCGCAGTGGAAACGAATCTCACAAGCATCCATGAGGACGCATGTTCGATCCCTGGCCTCACTCAGTGGGTTAAAAATCCAATAGCTGTGGTGTGGTGTAGGTCGCAGAGGCGGCTTGGATCTGGTGTTGCTATGGCTCTGGCGTAGGCCAGCAGCTACAGCTCTGATTGGACCCCTGGCCTGGGAACCTCCATATGCTGCAGGTGCGGCCCTCAAAAAACAAAAGACAAAAAACAAACAAACAAAAAACCAAAAAAAGCAAATGTACCTGCGAGAATACACTGGAATACAATGAATCATATAACATAGGTAATATCAAATGTAATCTATAAATTGTAGCATCTGAAGGCAGCTGAACATTTCTTTTGGAATATATATTGGAACACATAGTAAAACATACTAGAATATAGATCTGAGACTAGAATGTATGTGACATAAATAATATCTAATATATATAAAAATGTAGTCTGTGAAGGCAGTTGAACACTTGTTTTGGAATATATATAATAGAACATCCAATAAAACATTTTAGAATATATATCAAGGGATAAGTTGGAATATAATACATGATACATATTATCTAATATACATATATAAATTGTGGGAGTTCCCGTCGTGGTGCAGTGGTTAACGAGTCCGACTGGGAACCATGAGGTTGCGGGTTCGGTCCCTGCCCTTGCTCAGTGGGTTAACGATCCGGCGTTGCCGTGAACCGTGGTGTAGGTTGCAGACGCGGCTCGGATCCCACGTTGCTGTGGCTCTGGCGTAGGCTGGTGGCTACGCCTCCGATGGGACCCCTAGCCTGGGAACCTCCATATGCCGCGGGAGCGGCCCAAAGAAATAGCAAAAAGACAAAAAAAATAAATAAATAAAATAAAAAAAAATAAATTGTGAAGTCAGTGCAGGCAGGTAAACTCTTAGTTTAGAATGTATGTTAGAACATACTGGAGGAGTTCCTGTTGCGGCTCACTGGAAGTGAATCTGACTAGTATCCATGAGGACGCAGGCGTGCACTGAGCTGTGGTGTAGGTCACAGATGCAGCTGGGCTCTTGCTTTGCTGTGGCTGTGCCCTAGACCTGCAGCTCCGGTTCGACCCCTAGCCAGGGAACTTACAAAGGCTACAAGTACGGCGCAATAGGGAAAAAGAAAAAAGAAAAAAAAAGGGATTAGAGTTCATTATTACCTCACCTCCCCACAACCTCATCTGCATCATAAAGGCGCGGTAATGACCCTATCACGCCTCGCTGGCGGGAATTTTTCCCTTTTTTGCCCTGCAAATAGTATGCTGTGGTTTCTCAAGCATTTTTATGATCCTTCCAGAGGAAAGCTGCTTTGTTCCTCTCGGGTTGCGAAACCGCCCGGGATATTTATAGGAACAGGTAGGTAGGTATGTGATGGAGCCCAGGGCGAGAGAGGGTCAGGTGGCCTGTGGAACCCAGAGCTTAACTCTGAAAGTTTCTCTGCTGCCTTTGCCTCGCTGTCTGCCTGCCATCGAAAAAGGCGTGCCTTTCATTGGGTGTGAAACCCCAGCCGTGACCACCGACCCGCGCGCCCGCAGTCACTAGGTCGAATCCCCGGGGAGAGGGCGCGCCCTCCTCCGGGGAGACACCCACTTGCCCCTGGGGACCGTCCTGTCGCCCCGAGCCCCTTGGCCAGGCAGGGCCTGGTGGCCTGATCGCACGGGACTAGCCCGTGTCTAATCAGCTGCTGGGGCGCACGCGGCCGGCTCTCTGAGCGCATTTTTCGCATTCCAACTCAAGATTTGGCGACCAGCAGCGAGCAGGCGTCACGCCCGGGGGAAAACACCACCCACAGCGTGCAGAGGGGGGCTGGGGCGAGGCTGGCAGCCGGGGGCCTGAAAGCCACACCCAGAACCACTTCTGATTTCCTGTCACCCCCTTCCAGTTGGCCAAGCGTGGCAGCCATGGCCTGGTCCCTGTAAAAGGCGTCCCTTCTAAAGTTGGTCCAAGCTGACCTCACGGGTTCTAGCCTCTGCGACAGACCCCCCCTCCCACCCGGACCTGAGGACTCAGGGGCTGGACACTCCTATGCAAGGGCGGGATCGCTGGAATCTTGTTACACGAGAGGACAGGCAATGTGCCCTCTTGCTGCTCAAACTGTGGTCCGCGGCCCGGCGGCCCGGATGGCCCGGATGGCCCTGGGCACGGCTCAGAAAGGCCGCTTCCAGGCGTTCCTTGCCCGGCTGGCTCAGGTCCAAGGCGCATTTTAACCAGATCCCCGGAGAAACAGGGGCCGGATAAAATACAGGACATCTGCCTACATTTGAATTTCAGATACGCCCACGACACTCTGGTATAATTGTAATCAAATAGGGCCTGGGGCACACACTAGAGAAAAACCGAAACGACCGTGTGCCAGAAATTTCGACGTATCGGATCGTCCCGGGTTTCTTTGTCCACGTTGTCCCTGGCGTGTTTAAACCAGCGTTCCGTCATGCGGCAAGGCACTGCATGTGGTTGTTCTCTAATCATCTGGCTCTTAGTATTTTTTTTTTCTCAAATAGTTGTTTAGAAGTAATTGTAGATTTGTCGGAAGCTGCCCAGACACGCACCGGGAGGTCCCGCGCAGCGCCGCGCCTCGCTCGGTGCACATCTTACATCACTGTAGCCCAACAAGCCAGGGCTGGAAGCCGCCTTGGTCCGGGGGCTGATCGTGAGCGCAGCGCAGTCTGCTGAGCGCCGGGTCCCTACGGAACTCCTGTTTTATTTTTTTAACTTTACTTTTCTTTGAACCACGCCCTCTCGCTCCCCAGCCGTTCCCTCCTCCCCACCTTCCGGGCTGGGGCTCAGAGAGCGCCGGGGCACGCCCGCGCGTCCCCCGGAGGAGTTTGGCCGGGACCCTACTTTCGGGCGCTCCGAGGCGCGGAGGGCGCGTGGGTAACTCCACCGCCCCGCTGGGGCGGGAGCAGGCCCCGCGGGCCCCGAGCTGGGGCGCGGGCCACGCCCCCAGCCGGGCGGGCCACGCCCCCAGCCGGGCGGGCCACGCCCCCAGCCGGGCGGGCCACGCCCCCAGCCGGGCGGGCCGGCGCCGGGGCTGGCGGAGGGCGCGCGCGGCCCCGCCCAGGCCGCTTCCGCCCGGCCCCCCAGCAGCGCGCCCACAGCGCCGGCGCGGGTGGCGGCGGGCGCGGGACACGAGGAATGAACAAGCAGCCGGGCGCCCGCGGCCGGGACCCCACCTCGTCCCAGCCAGTCCGGGCCGCGCCCCCAGCCGAGGCCGCGCCGCCGCCCCAGCCGCCGCCCGCCCCGCCGCGCCCGCCCCCCGAGGCCGCCGGCTACTCCCATCAGCTGCTGCTGCTGCTGCTGCACTGAGCGCCGCCCCGCGCCCCGCCATTGTCCCCGCCGCGCCGCCAGCTGCGCCCGGCCGCCGAGCGGGAGGCGGGGGCCGCGCATGGGTGGGCGCCGCTGATGCCGCCGCCGCCGCCGCGCCGCCCTCCGAGGCTGCGTCCCGGGAAGCCCGGCCCTCCGCGCCCCCTGGCCCGGCCCGGCGCCCCGGCCCTGAGCGCGCCCCCATGGAGGCGCCCGGGCTGGCCAAGGCGGCCGCGGCGGACGCCGACCCGCGAGGGAGCCCGCAGGAGACCCCCGACGGAGCGCCCGCGCACGTCCCCGGCCCCGAGGCGCCGGAGCCGGAGCCTCCCGCCTACCGCCTGCAGGACTTCGACACGCTGGCCACAGTGGGTGAGTGCGACGCGCGGGGACCCGGCCCCCAGGGGCGCGCGGCGCCGCCCGGGACGCCGGCGTCAGACAAAGGGGTAGTGTGCAGCCGCCCGGCCGCCTGCGGGGGGGGGCCCTGCCGGGTCCCGCCTGCTCGGGGTCCCCAGGCCGGGCTGCCCCTGCTCGCAGGGTCCCCCGGGCGCCCCGAGACTTGGACGGTTTCCCCTCGGCCCCCCTCGAGTCCCCCATCTACGGGCGCTCTGCCCTGCGTCTCCAGAGGCTCCGTGTCTAGATCTCCCTGCCCGCCCGCCCCCCACCACCGACCTGGGTGTCTGGGAACCCAGGGAGGGGTGAGGATCTCCCCTCAGATTGGAGACCTCGCGCCCCCTCCCAGGCAGGGACTTCCCGGGACAGAGGTGGTGGCCCTGAAGACACCTGCAGACACCATCTTGGCCAGCCTCCCCCTTGCCCAGCGGTACGATACTCCCTTTTTAGCCCCTTTCTGGAGTTTGGGGCGTCCGGTGTTCCGTGGCATTTTGGGGGTGCGGGATGCTCCCGCGGGGACTTTTAGACCCTCTCCGGGGTTTGAGGTGCCGGCGTCCCGTGGCAGTTTGGGGGTGTAGGGCGACGTTGGGGCGGATTACACGTTTCTCCACACCCCCGGAGTTTTTGTCTGTGCATCTCAAACTTGGCAATTTTTTATCAGAGCTTGTTTCCTTTTATCATCCACCTTTGAACCTGGCTGCTCCTAAGTAGCTGGAAGTGTAAGTTTCCAGTTCCCTGGGCGCCTGGTTCCCGTGCTGGTTTATGGGGTTCTCCCCCCACCCCCCCAGAGCCGTTAGAATGTCAGGGGCCCCACCAGGACCTGCATTCACGCTGTGGGCTCCTCCAGCCTGTGGCTTCTTAGCAACTCTTTGTTGCTAAGGGGACTGTGCTGCCCTGCTGCTTGTCAGGAGGGAAAAATGAAGGGGGAAAGGGCTGTGCCCTCTGTGACTGTGGGGCAGGTGTCCAGGTACTTTCTGGGGTCCTCTCCCCCTCTTTTTTTTGGAAGCATTGGCCTCAAGGTCATGGCTTGGGGCTCAGTAAGACCGAGGGGCACAGCGCTGAGACTTTCTCTTTTCCTTCAGGAACCTCTTCCCGTGTGCAGCGAGTTGTGAGGAAGGAAGGTCCCCAGGAAGCCTGGTTTGGGGGGAGGAAATCTGATTTGAGACTGAGAGGGTATAGAAGGCACCCTCTCTCTCTCCTGCTACTCTCCCTCCCTCGGAACCCTCGCCCCCTGCTCCTCCTCCATCTCTGTCCTGTCTCTCTCCATCTTCCATCTCTCTCCCTTTCTCTTTTTTCTCTAATCCCTCCCTCTGTCTCCCTCCCTCCCTCTGGGACCCCCTTCTGGGCTGATTTAAAAGCTAATAGCCCTGTTTTGCAAGGCAGCAGGGTAGGACAGAAAGCCTGACCGCCGCAGGCACACTGGGTAGGTGGAAACACAGGTCCACAGTGGAAAGTTGGTGCAGGACCCACTACTGGCCTTTGGCACACAGCTCCAGCCATCCTATCTGTTTGGGGCCCTTGCTCGAGTCTGTTGTGAAAGGTGCCTGTGCGACGGGCGGGGCACCAGGAGGTGGGTGGGCTGTAGACATGGTGACACCTGCTGTCTGCAGTCCTGTGGGGGCCCTGTGGGTGTTGCCAAGTCGGCATAGGGTGCCTGGCCTCATCGTGTCCTTAAACATAGAATGTCCCTTAAACATAGAATGTCACTGCCTCTGGGGACCGGGCAGTGCCGGGTGGGGGGAGGGGCGAAATGAACTCTCCAGTTGTCTTTTCTTAATGAAGATGATGCTTGTTTCTCAAGGATAACTTCCTGTGGGCTCCAAGGGTGTGAAGGGAGAGCCAGGTGGCCCATGTTTAGGATGTTGGTCTGGGACCTAGGGTGTGTGTGTGTGTGTGTGTGTGTGTGTGTGTGTGTGTGTGTGTTGCTTGGCAGCTTTGATGGCTTTTTTTTTAAAGTCACCTTCCCCTCCCCCTGTCCAAAACCTCTTTCTTTAATATTAAAGCTTAATCTGAGCATGATTTATCGAAGAGGCAGGATAAGATTTAAAAAACCCCAAAGCCTTCAGAGCTTACTGTCACAGTGTCCAGCAACTTGAGATGGTGATGGGTAAAGGACACAGGCGGGGGAATATCTTGAGCTCTTTACCGGCAGTGAGAGCCCCGTTGGGTCTGGCATGATGTCTTTTCATCCTCAGCTTCTGGCTCAGAAAGTCAGTTGCCTTTTCTCTGCCCTTGGTCCTTATTGCTAACGGCCCCCATCAGAGACAGGTGCCCTCAGGGGCTTGGAGTTGTGCGAGGGTGACTATACACAGTTTCCCCGCAGAGCAAGGCTATTTTCCGTGATGGGAAACTAACCCACGCACAAAACAGACAAGTAAACAAAAAACCTCCCAAGCGTCTCGACCTTTTTTGCCTTATCACAGTTCCCATCCTTTGGAACCTTCCAGAGTGAGTCAGGGTTGGAATGACCATGTCGCTGGCTGGGCGTGTCCTCCACCCCGAAAGATGTTGGAAATCCTGGCCACACACACTTGTGTGTTTTCATCTGCTGTGGTCTCCACCCTTGTGGGGGAGCTCTGTTTTTTCTCACCAGCTTGCGTTTTTTTTTTGTTTCGTTTGTTTTCATCCTTTCCTTTTGCCCGTGAGCTGGGCCCCAGGGGGAGGTGCTCTGGGGACAGACTTGCTGACTCATAGTCCCCCAAGGACACTTCTGATGACGTAGACATCACAGCGCAGGTTGCATGCTGCAGGTGGACCCAGGTGTGCCTCTGCCTGATTTAGCAAAACCCACAGCGGCCCAGCCGGTGGTGGGTCCCCTGGGCGAGGTGTGTGGAGTTCAAAATCCAGCCAAGTTCATGGCCACGACCCCTAGGAGGTGGAATAAAGAGGAAAGGCAGTGACGGGTAAGGTTGTAGATGCCTTTATTCGGTGCTCCCGGAGAAACGTTCTCTGGGAAATTGTCAGTGTTACAGACTGACCGCTTCTACACACAGTCAGACAGCCTGGGAGAGAGAGCGCTCAGCTCTTGCTGAATGGGCATTTTTAAGAGTTCGGCAGGAACTTTGGGGCCGCTGTTGGCTAAACTGTGAAATGGTTTGCACCTCCCCGGCCTCATTCCCCATCTGTGGCTTGACGGACGGCTCGCCGTGAGCACGAACCGCAGCCCTGTTATTAAAAAGACGCTTTTGACAACGTGTTAGATGCACAGGGGATTCCTGAATCCTCGCTGACAGTCGTGTGCGCCCGTCACGAGGCTCTCAAACCACCATGTCAGCGTGGGTTCCAAGAAAACTTTTCCAAGAAAAGCCCTTTTGGGGTTTGTGAGTAGGGGGCAGGTGTGGTGTGTAGTGTGGTGCAGTTTTATCCCATGCGTCCATCTGGGCAGCCGCCACCGCTGAAATCAAGGTGCAGAACTCATTCACTGGAGTTGCCTTTGTGGCTCAGCGGGTGAAGAACCCGACACAGTGTCCATGGGGATGAAGGTTCGATCCCTGGCCCCACTCAAGGGGTTAAGGATCTGGCGTGGCCACAACTGTGGCGTAGGTCAAAGATGCTGCTGAGATTTGGCGTGGCCGTGGCACATGCAGGCTGGCAGCTGTAGCTCCATTTGACCCCAAGCCTGGGAACGTTCATATGCTGCAGGTGCAGCCTTAAAATAGAAAGAAAGAAACTCATTCCCTCACCCCAGACAGCAGACAGCATTCTCATGCCTGTCTCTGTATTTACTACCCCAGGTCACGCTGCCAGGTAGTTGTGTTTTCTTGGATTCTAGGAGACCTTCCACGATGCAGAATGAAACCTCCTCGTTCTGTCTCACCCCCGGATCCCTCCCTGCTGCAGGGCTCCCAGCATCAGCCCTAGTTGTGTGGTCCCCAGCTGCCCTGTCACGTTCTCCGTCACACAGGCACGCCCTCCTGGGCAGCCGGAACCTGGGCGGGGAGCCTGTGCACAAGAATGAGCTTCCGTGGGGGCGGCGCTGTCAGGGGGATGGAAGGTTGCTTCTTGCTTCACGATACTCAGAAAGTTGCGTGGCCGTCTCCTCTTAGTCACCTGGCGTGGGTGCCTTAGAGGACCTTGGTTGAACACCTGTGAATGGCAGGTGCTACTTCAGAGCATTGCGGTCGCTTTGAAAATGTGGTAAAATACTAGGAAAACACTGTCCCGAGCACAGAAGCCCTGCAGGCTGTTCCTCCTGGTGTGCAAAAATTGAAGTGAAATCTGCGTGATGTAAAAGGAAGCATTTAAAGCGACCATCCAGGGGCCTTCCGCACACGCACCAAGGAGCACCCCCAGCAGACTCTGTCTGGTTTCGGAGCATTTTCATCACCTGCACAGGAGACCCCCCCACCCCGACCTGTGAGCCGTCCCTCCGCGTGTCCTGCTCCTCCAGCCCCTGGGGAAGCTCCATCAGCTCTCTGTCTCCGTGCATCTGCCTGTTCTGTGTTTCTCTTCTTGTCACACCCTCTGCGTCCTCTCCATCACCAAGGGGCTGGAGGTTTGGGACGACAAACTGAGGAGATGCACAGCCAGTAGTTCCTGCTCCAGGAGAGAAAAGAAAAAGGGGCCTTGGGAGAGGAACTGGGGCTGGGAAACACCAGAGGAAGACAAAGCTGGGGTAGAAGGGTCCCGTCCCAGAGAGACAGGCTGTACAGACACGGCACAGGTGCAGGAGATCGGCTATCCTGGGCATGATAGAGACCCAGCCACCCCCAATCTGTGTCTCCCAGACCCTCAGAACCGGATCTTATCTGAAAACAGGGTCTTTGCAGATAGGATGAAGTGCAGGGTCTGAGAGGAGGTCCTCCTGGATGAGGGGGGCCCTCCCTCCAAGGACAGTGTCCTCCCAAGAGACAGAAGAGAAGACCCAGACACAGAGGAGAAGCCACGGGAAGACGGAGGCAGAGACGGGAGGGAGGCGGCCACCAGCACGGGGCCTCCTGGAGCCCCCAGAATGTGGAAGAGGCAGGAAGGACCCTGCCCTGGAGCCTCAGGAGGGAGCATGGCCCTGGGACCCCTTGACCTCAGACGTCTGGTCTCCAGAAAGGGGAGAGAACGTAGCTGTCTGTGGTTTTAAGCCACCACGTTGTGGGAGCTCTAGGAGAGTAATACACCTGCCACCGAGAATTGCAGAGTCCACTTCCGTGGCTTGAGAGCTTGGTCCACCAAGTGGTGTCTCCCAGATCCTTGGAGGTGAAGGACGTCACGTCACGTCACGTCGTCACGTCCCCTTACGTCACCACATCTGCCGGCGCGTCCCAGGTGCCCCCTCATCCACGCAGCCTGGGGTCTGGTGGCAGCAGAAAAGGCAGACGTCCATTGCCGAGGACGAGGCATCCTAGGTCACTGCTGGACAGAGGGACCCCCCTCAACACGACACAGCAGAGTTAGAGCCAATTTCCCACAGGGCCGGGCCTTGTCTTGACTCGGTCCCCACTGGGGCGTCTTGGCGGGCGTGGGCTGCGGTAACAAAACACCGTCCACCGGGTGCCTTCTGCACAGCATGGGGTGGTTTCCCACGGTTCTGGGGGCTGGGAGTTCGAGGTCAGGGTGCCAGGGTGGTGGGCTTGGGGCGAGCGCTGCCCCAAGACACAACGTTGTCTTGTGGCTGCGTCCTCGGGTGGCGGAGAGCGCAAAGGCGAAGATGCTCTCCCCGCACTGGAAACACCCGCCTCGTGATCTCATTTAATCCTAATCGCCTCCCAGAGACCCGCCCCCAAGCCCCGTCTCCCTGGGGGAGTGTGGGTCAGGGCTTCCACCTAGGATTTTTTTGGGGGGGCAGACATCCCGTCGGGCACCCTCTCCTTGCATGTTGTGCTGCCTGCCCTGTCCAGAAGGCCTGCCCGTCGGGGGGGACCCCAGAGCACCCTCACCTGGTCACACTCTGAAATTCCTACAGGAGGACACCTCAGTCCCGGGGGCTTGGGGGCCACCAAGGATGGCGCCATGGTGCCCTGATGCTGGCATCCGACCTGCTTCTGGGATGGGTCCCTCCACATTTGAGGTCCTCCTGGGAGGCCCCCTCTGTCACTTGCAGAAAAAGGCACCAGCAGCACGGGACACAGACCAGAGCGTCCCCTCCCTGGGCTTGGTCGCAGCGTGTAGCCTCTGTGTTCTTCCTGGGGAAAAGCGTGATCGCTTTCTCGGTACGCCTTGATCGGTCCCTCTGGGAACGGCTCCGTGGGGCTTTCTTGGTATTTTTCCCACTTTTTTTTTTCCCTCCCCCCAACATGCAAGCATCACCTCCTTCCCTGCCATTAAAAAGCATTTCCCTGGAGTTCCTGCTGTGGCTCAGTGGGTTCATAACTGGACTAGGATCATGAGGATGCAGGTGCCATCCCTGGCCTCGCTCTGTGGGTTAAAGATCCAGTGTTGCCGCCAGCTGCTGTGTAGGTTGCAAGGCGTGACTTGGATCTGGCATGGCCGTGGCTGTGGTGTAGACTGGCAGCTGCAGCTCTGCTTTGACCCCTAGCCTGGAGACTTCCATATGCTGCAGGTGTGGCCCTAAAAGGAAGCACACATGTCCCTTTTTCCTCTCGTCTTTGAAGCTGTCCACGTGCTCTTTCTTGCTGGAAGAACCGTGAAGTCCTGGGAAGCTTCCTTCACATTTGCTTCCTTCCCGGATCACATTTGCAGCTTATACAACCTGTTCTGGGTGGAGCCCAGTCACCTCCCATGATTTTCAGGGGGTCTCTGGCGGGGAAGGGCTGACCCTTCCAAGGGGGTTTGCTCCCCACACGTGTGCTCAGGCTGCTGGCTGGGTGGGTTTCTGGTCACAGCGCCTGGCTCCTGGCGGGCGGGTGGCCATCGTCTTCTGCGTCCTCTCATGTCCTTTCCTGGGGGGGGTGTGTTTGGGGACAGAGCTGGAGCAAGGGACGGGGGATGGTCGTGGCTGCGAAGGAGGGGCCGCTCCCCTCTGCCCCCTCTTTGCCTCCTTAGGGGTTTGTCTCCAAAGGCAGTCACCCCGGGAGTGGGCGCTGCCCCCGGGCTTCGTGGGGAGACTAGCCCAGGGGTTCCTGACGGTGTTGGAGACAGAGTCAGGGCAAAGTCCCCGGTTTGGGGGCTGTCATCGGAAGGCCGGTGCTGCCGTTCGGGGACATGGGCGGAGGGCGTCCGGGATGGAACAGCCTTTGGGGGAAAAGACCAAGAGTCCTGTCTGGGGCGTGTGAAGTTTGCTGTGTCTGTGCGACAGCTCTGTGGTCCCAGCCTCATCACCACAGCCTTCATCAGCACCTCTCCTCGCCGGTGGCCACGTGCCCGCATCTCCCTGTCTTTATCCTCATACCTCTGCCATCATCCCCATCTTCACTTCCTTTCTTTGTTGTTTTAGGGCAGCACCTGCGGCACATGGAGGTGCCCAGGCTAGGGGTCGAATCGACCTACAGCTGTGGGCCTGCGCCACAGCCGCAGCCACTCGGGATCTGACCCGCGTCTGCGACCTACACCACAGCGCACGGCAATGTTGGGTCCTTAACCCACTGAGCGAGGCCGGGGATCGAACCTGCATCCTCCTGGTTTCTAGTCGGATTTGTTTCCACTGTGATACAACAGGAACTCCCTGGATGGACTCTGTTGCAGGAGTTTGCTTGGAGAAGCCATGTACCACAGACCTGGGAGCTTAAACAACAGACATTCTTTCCCCATCCTAGAGGCTGGAGTCTCAGCCCCTGGGATGGGCAGGGCGGGTCCCTCCCGAGGCCTCTCTCCTTGGCGTGTCAATGGCTGTCTCCTCCCTGTGCCCTCACAGGGCCGTCCCTCTGTGCGTGTCTGTGTCCTGACCTCCTCTTCTTCTAAGGACCCCCGTCCTGGGGCATCAGGACCCCCCTCGTGACCTCATGTATCTCATCTCCACTTGAAAGACCCGTCTCCTATCATAGCCCCATCCTGAGGTCCTGGGGGTTAAGATTTCAACATGAAATTCTTTGGTGAGGGGTCACTGTCCAGCCCATAATCCCGTGAACCTGTTAATGCATCACATGGTACTGCAGTGCCTTTGGAGTTTCCCATGATGCATAGTTGGCCATCACTCCAGGTAGACTGGGCTGATCAGAAGCAAGACAAGCATCACCCTCCCCCCACCCGCACCCCCACCCCCATCATGGTCATCTTTTCCAATCACAGGCTCATCTCATCTTTAGGGCCGGATGGCGCTGGTCTTTGCATGGAGTTGGCGCTTGCTCCTTGCAGCCGACCTGGTGCGTCCACACCTCATGCACAGAGTGCCTCCTTGTGACGCCACCCAAACCGCCTGGAAGGAATTTGCATGGTGCCTGCGCACGAGACAGGCTCAGAACACGAGGCACACATTGCGAGGAGCTGGTGGAGGTCGTGCATTTGAGCAGGGACTCCCATTACACATTAGCCCACCCTCAGTGGCGTAAAACAGCGTGCATTCATCAGCCTGCAGTTCCCAGGGTTAGGAATCTGAAAAGCAGGTGTCACGCGGTGAAAACTCCAGGTGCGGGCAGGACCTTCCGCCTTTGGGAGGCTCCAGGACAGAATCTGTTTTCTGGCCTTTTCCAGCTTCTGGAAGCCGCCCGAATGCCTGGGCTTCTCAAGGAAGAGGGCACTGTTGAATCGTATCCTTCTTTTTTTTTTTTTTTCCTTTTTTTCTCTTTCCTTCTTTTTTTTTTGGCCACTGCACAGCACATGGAAGTTCCTGGACCAGGGATCAGATCTGAGCTTCAGCTGCCACGGTGCTGGATCTTTACCCCACCATGCCAGGCGGGGGATCCAACCTGCATCTGACGCTGCCCCGACGCCACCCATCCCATGGAGGCACAGTGGGAACTCTGGGCCGTGTTGCTCTCATGCTGCTGTTTCTCCATCTCCTGTCTCTTTCTTACTCTTCTAAGGATCCTGGTGATTCCACTGGACTCCCAGAATCCTCTTGCACTTCCACCTGTTTAAGGATGAACTGATGAGCATCAGTAATGAGCCCCGGAAACCCAGCTTGCCCTGTGCCCTGTGAACAAAAGTGTCCCCACGTTCTGGGGAGGAGGACCAGGACATCTTATCCTGTGTGCCACCTGCTTCTTCTAGGGGACTGTGGATGCCTCTTCTGGGTCATGAAGGCTCTTGGGAGATCGTGCTGGCTGGACAGCTGCTCCCAGCCTGGCCTTGATGATGCGGCAGCATGGCTGTCTGTAAAGGGAGAAGCCACGGTGATGATAAAAAGCTTGTCTGTTGGTTTCTAGGAGAAGAGCTGGATCCAAGGACCAGCGGATGGATGGGGCTGGAGGGGTGTGTGTATCTATGTGTGTGTGTGCATGCACGCACGCTGGGGTGGACAGATGAGTTAATTGAGGCTTTCTTGGATGTGCCCTCTCCTGTGGGACTGGACCTGTGTCCCCCTCTCATGGTCCCTCCCCTGGTCCCTCCCCTGTGCTGGTCCAGCAGAACTGGTTCTGATGTCACAGCAGACAGGATTGCTCCGAGGTGAGGTGACAAAGCCTGACCTCAAGAGTGTCTGGAACCTTGAGGCACGCAGCTCTGACCCCAGGGGACAGCAGGCTGGGCAGGCATGTTGGGCGGGTGGCCATGCCCACATGGGATCCCAGAAGCCAACACGCAGGCGCGTGGAGGAGGGAGATGAAGGTGACAGAGGGAGGATTGTCCTCAAGGAGTCTTGAGCAAGTTGACTAACTTGACAACACAGGTATGTTCTTACGTAAACAGGCAGGTTCTTTTTGCCCAGGCGACCCTTGCCGGAATGATAAAACCGACACTCTGGAGGCTTCTGCCACACCAATCCCAGGAGCGTCCCCTTCCCCCCACTTCACAGGTGGGATCTCCGTTCTGTGCGGGGTTGGGGGGTCACGGTGCCACATGGGCTGCTCCATCCTTAAGGCACAGAGGCGGAAGTCCCTTGGGTACCTGGCTTACGTTCTTATAGGACAGAGGGCATGAACAGACACCTGGTGCTTTTGTTTTTGCTTTTTGGGTTTTTTCCCCTCATGCAGTCCCTTTATTTTTTAAATTACTTAATGCATTTTATTACATTTATTGGTGTACAGCAGTCATCACAACCACATTTTACAGCATTTCCATCAGACACCCCCAGTGCATCCCCCCACCCCCCAACCTCTCTCCTTTGGAAACTATAAGTTTTTCAAAGTCTGTGAGTCCGTATCTGTTCTGCAAAGAAGTTCCCTGGGTCCTTTTTTCAGATTCTACATGTCAGTGATAGCATTTGGTTTTGGTGTCTCACTGTCTGACTGACTTTACTTAGCATGATAATTTCCAGGTCCATCCATGTGGCTACCAGTGCTGTTATTTCTTTCCTTTTCATGGCTGACTAATATTCCATTGTGTCTATGGACCACATCTTCTTGATCCACTCGTCTGTCGATGGACATTTATTTAGGTGGTTTCCATGTCTTGGCTATTGCAGATACTGCTGCAATGAACATCAGAGTACATGTGTCTTTGTGAGTCATGGTTTTCTCTGGATAGATGCCCAGGAGTGGGGTTGCTGGATCAAATGGGAGTTCTAGTTTTAGTTTTCTGAGGCATCTCCATACTGTTTTCCACAGTGGTCGCACCAATTTACAATCCTACCAACAGTGAAATAGGGTTCTTTTCTCTCCACACCCTCTCTAGCACTTATTGTTTGTGGACTTTTGGATGATGGCCATTCTGGCTGGTGTAAGGTGGTACCTCATCGTGGTTTTGATTTGCATTGTCCTAATCATGAGTGATGTTGAACATCTTTTCATGTGTTTTTTGGCCATCCGTATGTCTTCTTTGGAGAATCATCTCTTTAGATCTTCTGTCCGTTTTTTGATGGGGTTGTTTGTTTTTTTGGTATGGAGCGGGAGGAGGTGCTTATAAATTGTGGAGATGAATCCCTTGTCCAGTCGATTCCTTTGCAAAGATTTTCTCCCATTCTGTGGGTTGTCTTTTCGTGTTGTTTAGGGTTTCCTCTGCTGTGCAGCAACATTTAACCAAGTCCATTTGTTTATTTTTGTTTCTATTGTCATTACTCTTAAGAGGTGGATCTGAGAAGATGTTGCTGTCTTTATGTCGGAGAGTGTTTGGCCGGTGTTTCTCCTCTAAGAGTTTTATAGTATCTGGTCTTATATGTAGGTCTTATCCATTGGGAGTTTATTTTCGTGTCTGGTGTTAGGAAGGGTTCTCATTTCTTTCGTGGACAGTGGCCGTCCAGTTTTCCCGGCACCCTGTATGGAAGGGGCTGTCTTTTCTCCACTGTACATTCTTGCCTCTGGCACCTGGTGCTTTTGAAGTTGTCCCCCGGCTCCTGTGTTCAAGCCACCCCAGCGTCCCCAAGACTCGCCCCGTCGGATGCGCCTCATCCGCCATGACCGCGGATGGAGCGAAGGCGTGGGGGGGTGGACCGGGGCACGGGAGATTCTTCTTGTGGGCGGTTCCTGCCCGCCCTGTGCGTCAGCCTTGTCCCCACGTGGGAGCTCCCTGTCAGACACCGCTGGGTGCTCCTTCCAGCCTTTCATCTCCAGCCAGGCGCCTCCAGCACCCTCCCCAACCCCTGCTTGACCCGTCCCGTCGCAGTGAGTCCAGGAGGGCTGTCCAGGCTGGACCCTGGGCGTCGGAGGTGCCCGCCCACTGGTTCATTGCGCTTCTGAGCAGAAGCTCCACTTCTGGCACCTTGCACACTGCTTTATCCCACGTCCCCCGAGCAGAGTCCCACAGGGTTTTTGAGCAGGTAATAGAAAGCAGGCAAGCCGTCTGCCACCGTCCGGGTTCCCGTGCATGACTTCCTGCACACCCTCGCCTCCTGAGCCCGGCTCATGTGCAGGTGCCCCAGGTGGTTTGTTTTGGCGGATCGGTGATGACAGGCTGCGAGTCAGGGAGGTTTGGCAGGCAGAGCCCCCCAGGGGGCAGCCCGCCCCCCCCAGGGTTCTCGCAAGCGCTTGACCTTTAATTCGGTGGATGATTTTACCCGGCGGGATCCTTACCTCAGGAGCCCCTTCACCTCACAAAGGGCGGTGTAGATCTGAGGCTGGGTGAGGCTGGCGGGGCTCAGGCTCTGCTGAAAGAAAGCCTTTGTGAGGCCGAGGGCGCCTGGGATCGGCATCTTGGGGTGTGGGGGGGGGGGGGCAGACACGTGGGGCTCTGTGTGCTGAGGCAGAGCCGGAGCTCACGCCCGGGGCTCGCAGGGAGGGGCGAGAGGTGGGTCCTCGGCCACCTTCTGTTTGGGGTCGATTCCAAAGATGACCATTCGGCAGAGGGCAGAGATGGAGAACGCTGGCCTTGGAAGGACCTCCCCAAATCGGAAAGGCCATCACCAAGGCAAACTCTCTCTAGAGTTTTCCTCTTTTGGAAATTCTGCCTGGGCAATAGGTGCCATTTATCTATCCTGACACCTTCAGAAAACAACTTACCTGGAAAAAAGAAAAGCAGTGAGTCAGAGACTCACCTGTCTCCTTGCACATGAGTAGTTCTTGTTGGGGGAGGTTTTACTGCCGAAGCCTGTGATCTAGCTCATCCTTGAACGGGTGAGTTCGCCTTTCATTTGGGTGACAGATTCTGCTGCCGCAGGGGTTGCCTTGCTTTTGGTCAGAGCCCTTGCTTCTGGTCACCGTGGTGATGACGGTATTGAGTTTGTCTTTCGAGGGCGGCACCTGCAGCAGATGGAGGTTCCCAGGCTAGGGGTCCAGTCGGAGCTGCAGCTGCAGGTCGACCCCACAGCCACAGCCCATGCCAGATCTGAGCCACGCCTGCAAGCTACACCACAGCTCACGGCAACGCCGGATCCTTAACCCACGGAGCAAGGCCAGGGATCGAACCCGCATCCTCAAGGTTCCTAGTTGGATTCGTTAACCACTGCGCCACGATGGGAATTCCATTGTTGTTACTATCTGTGTGGATTTCTGCTTTTCACCTTCATTGATTTCTGCTCAAATCTGTGTTAGGTCTTCTGCTTGCTTTGGGTTTGTGTTCCTCTTTTTTATGTAGTTTTCTTTTTCTTTTTTTTCCTTTCCTTTTCTCTTCTTCGCCCCCCTTTTATTTTCTTTCTTTCTTTCTTTTTCTTTTCTTTTCTTTTTTTTTTTGGTCTTTATTTGCTTTGGCTGGTATTAAAGTGCTTTATTTTGATGGAGCTTCTGGACTGCGGCCCTGAGTGTCTCAGACAACCATGGAAGAAATGGAACCTTCAGCGCTCCCATTGTGCCTCAGCGGGTTAAGGATCTGACATAGTGTCCGTGAGGTTTCAGGTTCGGCCCCTGGCCTCAAGCCCCGGATGAAGGACCCGGCATTGCCACAAGCTGTGGTGTAGGTCGAGGATGTGGCTCAGATCCCGCATTGCTGTGGCTGTGGTGTAGGCCGGCCGCTGCAGCTCTAATTTGACCCCTAGCCTGGGACCCTCCATATGCTGATGGTGCAGCCCTAAAAAAAAAAACAAACCTGTGACCCAGGAGACCTGCTAAGCCGGGGGCATCTTTGCCTGCCGCCGTCCTGGGCAGCCCAGCTCCTCCAGGTCACTGGCCAATCCGCTGTGCTCTGTGTGCTGGGGCTGGGTGACCCTCCTCGGCAGCTGTGCCTTCCTGTGGGTTGACGGGTCCCTCTTCCAGCCTGTGCTCGTTCCTCTCCCTCCTCCTTGTGTGAAAAGCCCCAGCTGCTTCCCCTGGGGACCAAGCTGCAGACATAAGCGCGGAGAAAATGAGGCATTGGCCACCTGCTCCAGAAGCCGGGCCCGCATGTGCAGGGCGTTTCAGGGCAGCTGCTTGTCTTCCTGAAAAGCCAGAGTCACGTGAGGGCACAGCCCGTCAGGTCGAACTGCTTGCAAGTGTGTGGTCTTGACGTCGAGAACTCCTGTCTAGTCTAGACCTTGGGATGCTCTTGACAGATGGCTCGGTGGGCAGGTCGGGTGCCTGCGGTATCAGCGGGCTCTGCCTTTGCAAAACGGAAAACCTGCATCTTTATGTAGTTGGCTGGTGATTTTGTGGTGTGCGTTCCTGTCTACGTTGAGCGGTACGTGTGCGCCCGCGATGGTTCCCGGAGCAGACATAGGTGCGCACACCCACGGGCACCGGTGGCTGATGGGGTGGCAGTCTGGCGCACTGTGGAAAACGCTATGGGTCTTTGGACTTGGACAATTACTCTGCTGAAACCAGAGCACCGCCGCCTCGTCCAAGCTCGCGGCCCCGGCTGTCCCCTTGGGTCAGCAGGGCAGGTAGTTCCCAGGTAGATAGACCCCAGTTCGGCCCCCAGAGGGGGCGTGTGAATTCTTCCTTTAGAAGGGAGCCACGGTACGTGGGACGGTAGGGTTCCAGGCTGCTTCCTTCTGCCCCCAGAAAAGACACCCAGGAATCGTGACACACATCGCATAGTGATCGGAACGTTCATAGCAGCATTATTATAAGGTGGGGGGGACCGAGTCCAGCCCAGGAATCACTCAGTTGCACAAAGAGCAGGACTCTTGGGTGTGGGTGCTTGAAAGAAGGCATTTAAAAAAATTTTGTTGTTGTTGGCGTCCAGTTAACTTTCACGTCGTGTTGGTTTCAGGTTCCTGCAAAGTCTGTCTTTTATATATATATATATATATATATATATACACACACACACATATCCATTTGTTTTTGGATTCTTTTCCCATAGAGGTTATTACGCAGTGTTGATTCATTATCCTGTGCTACACAGTAGGTCCTTGTTACCTATTTATTTTACTATAGTCGCACATGTGTGCCAATCCCAACCCCCTAATTTATTCCGTCCATGCCGTTTCGACTCTGGTCACCATGACTTTGGTTCAAAATCTTTGAGTCTGTTTCCGTTTTGGAAGTTCTTTTGTATCATTTTTCATTAGCGTCCACGTATTAGTGATCTCCTGTGACCCCTGTCTTTCTGTCTGATTTCACTTCGTATGATAATTTCTAAGTCCATCCGGGTTGCTGCAAAGGGCATGATTTCATTCTTTTTGATGGCTGACTAGTATTCCATTGTATTTCTGGGCCGCATCTTCCTCATCCACTCCTCTGTCGGTGGACATTAAGGCTGTTTCCATGTCTTGGCTCTTGCGAATAGGGCTGCTGTAAACATAGGGGTGATTGGATGTTTTTGATGATGGTTTTCTTTGAATAGACGCCTGGACAGGGGACGGCTGGATCCTATGGTGGTTCTATGACTAGTTTTCTGAGGAATCGCCCTGCTGGTTTCCATAGTGGTTGTGCCAGTTTGCATTCCCACCCACAGTGTAGGAGGGTTCCCTGTTTCTCCACACCCTCTCCAGCTTTTATTGTTTGTAGACTTTTGGATGATGGCCATTCTGATCAGAGTGAGGTGACACCTCATTGTAGTTTTGATTGGCTCATTTCACTTCGTAGCATAATTTCCAGATCCATCCGTGTGGCTGCAGATGGACATTATTTTATTACTTTTTTATGGCTGAGTAATATTCCATGGTGTATATACCACAATTTCTTTTTCTGTTTTTTTTTTTTAATTAAAGTATGGTGGATTTATAGTATTTGGCCTATTTCTGCTGTACAGTAAAGTGCCCCAGTCATGCATATACACACATTCCCTTTCTTATAGTATCTTCCATCAAGTTCTTTCCCAAGAGACTGGATAGAGTTCCCTGTTGTGTAGACAGGTTCATTCGTGTCATTTAAAAAAATTTTTTTTAAGATTTTTTTTTTTTAATTTTAGTTGAGTTACAGTGTTCCTTCGAGTTCTGCTGTACAGCAGCGTGGCCCATACATGGTCACACATAGATAGACATTTTTTTTCTCATATTGTCTTCCGTCATTTTCTAGGGAAGGCACAGTTTACTGGAGGGCCTTCAGGATGGGGTGAGTAGCTTTCATCAAGATTCTTGAGCAACTGAGACACTGCCTTTCGGTTGATTTTATTGGCTGCCGGTGTTGTGCCTCACCTCCCGAGTGGCTGGTGTGGCGTCGCCCTTTGGAGCAGGGCTGTGGCATGCCCGCCGTGCCCAGGGCTGTGGCATGCCCGCCGTGCCCAGGCTTGAAGGACAACATGCCTTGGGCTGGGAACGCGTCCCCTGGCTCCGGCCGGGCAGGAGTCAGGCACGGGCACTGGAAGACAGGCTCGCTTTTGTTTTCTAAGCAGACGTTAAGCTCCCCGTGCTTGCCCAGGACACGGTTCACCTGCAGCACACAGTGATGGGTGCTCACCCAGCGTAGGGCCGGGGGGCTTTTAAGACACCCTCAGGTCTCCCTCCCGAACCCCACTGGGGGACGATGTGGCTTCTTAGTCCTTGGTCTGGGGAGACAGGGTTTTGTGGGTGGCATTGGATATGTGGGGAGCTCGAGGCAGTCCCAGAGGAAGACGGTTGATGGGAAGGAAGCATGTTTTTGTCTCAAATGACGCCTTTGATCTTGAACAGGTGCTGTTTTCTTTTTTGTTTTTGTTTTTTGTCTTTTTAGGGCCGCACCCGGTGCGTATGGAAGTTTCCAGGCTAGGAGTCCAATCGGAGCAGCAGCTGCCAGTCTACACCACAGCCCCAGCAACGCGGGTTCCCAGACGCATCTGTGACCTACAGCGCAGCTCACAGCAGCACTGGATCCTTAACCCACAGAGCGAGGCCAGGGATCGAACCCGCATCCTCATAGATCCTCGGGTTCGTTAACCTTGGAGCCATGACGAGAACTCCACGGATGGTGCGTTGAAGAGGGAACCTTCAGAAAGGCTTCGGAGACGTGGGTTCGATCCCCGGCTGGACAGAGTGGGTTAAGGATCTGGCGTTGCTGCTGTAGCAGCAGATCTCACAGACTCGACTTGGATTCCACCCCTGGCCTGGGAACTGCCACATGCCTTGTGAGTGTGGCCGTTACGAAAAAAGAGGCAGGATTGCACGTCACATTTTCAAGCAGCTTATACATAGAAATTCATATCAGGGAAGGGCAGACATTGTGAGGCGTGGAATCGGGGCCGACAAGCAGGCGAGGCGTTCACAGCGCAGGTGTGGCGGTGGCCGGGATCGGGGCAGGTGTGATTGGAGGGGAGACGCACGGAGCCCCGAGCTCGTGGGGGCGTTGGGGTTGAGCTGTGTGAGTCAGAGAAGGCTGGATCTCGACATAGGTAAGATGCAAATAATGGGCATCTTTACTGCCAGGCGAAAAGTTTGTAGGTGTTTCTAAATACAGGGGGACCATATCATCCAGCAGTCCCCCTCCTGGGACTTCAGTTCCAAAAGACACAGGCACCCCAATCAGTGTTCATAGCAGCACTCTTCACAAGAGCCGAGACATGGAAGCCAGTTACGTGTCCATTGACAGAGGCATGGATGAGGACGTGGCATGTGTGTGGGGTGTGTGTAGATACATAGATGCTTTTTAGGGCCTCACGTGGGGCATATGGAAGTTCCCAGGCCAGGGGCAGAATGGAAGCGACAGCTGCCGGCCTGCACCGCAGCCGCAGCGACGTCAGATCTAAGCTGCATCTGTGACCTACACTGCAGCTCACGGCAACGCTGGGTCCTTCACCCACGGAGCGAGGCCAGGGATTGAACCTGCATCCTCACGGAGGCATGTTGGGTTCCTAACCTGCCGAGCCACCACGGGAACTCGGACCTTACACAGTTTTAGTACTACTGTCTGTGACCAAGAATGAGTTTTGAGCTGAATCCTGGCCTTCTCCTATCATGAATTATAAGGATCATTGTAGCTCTGGAGCCATCTGGTGGCCTCAGCCCTGACTGTTATGCAGACAAGACAGGCTCCTGAGTAGACTCAGCAGGACTAGTTGAGCCTGACCGGTTCACCAGGTTGGTATGACTAGTTCCAGACTCACCCGTCTCTCCTAGACGGTAGGGTAGCAGACTTCTTGGTTTCCTTCTAGCAGCGCGTCCGACACGCCTTGGTGCCCTGAAGATGGTGTGTGCGGAGTCAGTGTTGCTATGGCAACCCCCAGATACCCCCAACTTCTTTTTTTTTAAATTTATTTTATTGAAGTAGAGTTGACATACAGTGTTGAGTTGGTTTCAGGCATACAGCAAAGGGACTCATTTATACATAGGTATTCTTTTTCGTGTTCTTTTCCGTAATGCTTGATCACAGGTGAATAGGCTGCCCTGTGCTGTGCACTAGGACTTGGTTGCTGTCCTCTGTGTCCTCGGGTGCATCTACGAACCCCAAACTCCCCCTCCATTCCGCTCCCCCCCCCCCCCCCCCGCCCTTGACAACCACACTCTGTTCTCCTGGTCTGAGTCTGTTTCTGTTCTATAGTTAGGCTCCTCCGTGCCGTAGTTTTGATGCCATGTGTAAGTGAGATCATACGCTTTTTGTCTTTTGCTATCTGACGGACTTCATGTTGTATAAGAATCTCTAGTTGCACCCGTGTGGCTGCACGTGGCATGATTCCATTCCTTTTTTATGGCTGAGTAATATTCCATGGTGTACATGCACCACATCTTCTTTATCCGTTCCTCTGTCTGTGGATGTTTAAGTTGCTTCTGTGTCTTGGCTGTGGTGAAGAGTGCTTCAGTGAACATAGGGGTGCATGGATCTTTTCTAATTAGGTTATCTTTGGAAAGATAGATGCCCAGGAGTGAGATTGCGGGATCATCCCTGTCTTCTTTCTTTGATTCAAGCTCACGTCTTTTGACTTTAAAGAGCCCTAGGGGTTTGCCTTCCATCTTTCAGAACCTTGACAATCACATACGTAAACAAAATCAGACATCAGAATTCTATCCTCCTGGGGGGGCCTGCACCTCAGGATCTTTTTAATTTTTTTTTTAGGGCCACACGCATGCCATATGGACGTTCCCAGACCAGGGGTGGAATCGGAGCTGCAGCTGCCGATCTACGGCACAGACACAGCGACGTGGGGTCCAAGCCTTGTCTGCGACCCACACCATAGCTCACGGCAACGCCAGATCATTCACCCACTCCGTGAGACCAGGGATGGAACCCGCATTCTCATGGAGACAGTGTTGGGTTCTTAACCCACTGAGCCACACGGGGAACTCCCGAAACAGCTTTTGAATAATATTCTTGGCTCTCCCCCAATTCATTTGACACCTGAGATACACGACACACCCAAAAGACCTTTCCCTAATCGCACTGAAAGTCCAGAGATATAACGGGTGTTTTCTGAAAGCCATTAAAACCAGCTCCTATTTTCTAAGCATCGCTGGTGCCTGATCCTGCACGGAGCCCTCTTAGTGTCTCTGCTGTTTCTGTACGGTCCGAAGGAAAGGTGACGTGAGGATTTCAAAGCAAAACATCTTCCTCACCGAGGGGTCGATTGAGTTCGCCAAGGGACCAGCGGGCTTTCTTGAGAACTTGTCGGGAGACTCATGGTTTACTCCCTAGAGAACAGGTATGCAGGTGGAGCATGCCTGCCTGCGCTTTGCTGCTAATTGCATTTTTCTGTGATGGAGGGTTTGTGGTAACCCTCCGTGAGCAAGCCTGTCGGGGCCGTTTTTCCAACAGCGTCTGTCCGCTGCGTGGCTCTGGGTCCCATTCCTGTAATTCTCGCCGTATTTCAAATGTGTCCGTATTTGTGATCCGGGAGCTTTCACGTAACTATGACAACAACACACTGAAGGCTCAGGATGGGTAGCATGTGTTATTTATTGATTCATTTGTTTTTCTTTTTACGGACGCCCCTGTGACATCTGGAAGTTCCCAGATGGAGTCCCAGCAGAGCAGCCGCTGCAAGTCTATACCACAGCCACAGCCACAGCGGATCTGAGATGCATCTGCAACCTCAACAGCATAGCTCGCAGCAATGTTGGGTGCTTAACCCATGGAACAAGGCCAGGGATTGAACCTGCATCCTCACAGACACTATGTCGGATTCTTAACCCACTGAGCCGCAGCGGGAGTTCCAGTTCACATATTTTAGCAAGACAGCCTTTTAAAATGAAGGTCTCTGCCTTGTCTTTTAGACATAAAGTGTTGTACACTTAGTAGACTACAGGGGAGAGTGGACATCAGTTTTTTTTTTTTTTTTTTGGCCACACTTGGAGTATGCAGAAGCTCCTAGCCAGAGATCAAACCTGAGCCACAGCAGTGACAATGCTGGGTCCTTAACCCCCTGAGCCAACAGGGACTCCCTCAGCATCACTTTCACAGGCACTGGGAAATCAAAAAAATCTCTCTGGCGCGTTTTATTGTGACGGTTGATTTATTGCAGTGGTCTGGAACTGAACCTGAAATATCTCCGAGATCTGTCACTGTGTGTGTGTGTGTGTGTGTGTGTGTGTGTGTGTGTGTATTATTCCTAGTCTCTCACCATCGTGAATACGGTCGGAGACTTTCATGTGTCAGTCTGCCTGCACACAGTTGTCTACCTGCACACCCTGCACACGGGAACACACAGAATTACACACACCCACAAACACAGAAACACACACAGAGAAATATACACTGCACAAACACAGAAGTACACAAGCACACAGAAATACACTTGCACACACAGAAACTCACATAGAGAAATACACATACACACAGAAATATACCTACACAAAGGCAGAAATAGAAATACACACAAAAACACACACAGAAACACAGACACACAAACACAGAAACTCACACAGAAATACACACACACACACAAACATACACACAGAGAAATACACACAAACACAGAAACACACACAGAAACAGAAAAGTATAAACACACACACACACACGCACACACACGCTCACAGTCTACCTTTTCCAAGGTTGCGTTAAACTGATACCACAGTGCATTTCCAGGGACACAGGAATAACGTAGGTGTAGACACCCAGCAAGAAGGAACTGCACGGGTTGAGGCTCAAAGGGAACTTCTCTGGCGACCACCACGTCCCCCTGTTGTGAACACAGTGCCCAGGGAACCATCCGCACCGTTGGAAGTTTTCTCTGTCCAGAAATGCAAGGCAGGAGTGCTTGCTGTGGCTCAGCAGAAACGAATCCAACTAGTACCCATGAGGATGCAGGTTCGATCCCTGGCCTCGTTCAGTGGGTGAAGGATCTGACATTGCCGTGAGCTGTGATGTAGCTGGCAGACGAGGCTCGGATCCTGCATTGCTGTGGCTGTGGTGTAGACTGGCAGCTGCAGCTCCAGTTGGACCCCTAGCCTGGGAACCTCCCTATGCTGCAGGTGCAGCCCTAAGAAGACCAAAAACAAAACAAAACAAACAAACAAAAAAAAGCAAGGCAGCAAGAACTGGCTGTTCTTTCAAAGCCAAGCATCCCAACCTCACTCACACACGAAAACTTGAGTGGTCCTCCAGAGACTCATTCTTTCTTTTTTTCTTCTCTTTAATGTCTTTTGTTGAAGTGGAGTTGACAGACAGCGCTGTTTTAATTTCTGCTGTACAGCCGCGTGACTCAGTTACACACATAGATATTTTGCCGTATTCTTTTCCATGATGGTTGATCACAGGATATTGAATATAATTCCCTGTGCTCTGCAGGAGGACTTGGTGGGTTATCCATCCTACAGACAATAGTTTGCATCTGTCAACCGCAAACTCCCAATGTATCCCTTCCCCTTCCCCCTCCCCCTTGGCAACCACACGTGTGTTCTCCATGTCTGTGAGTCTGTTTCTGTTCTGTAGATAGTGCCGTATTTTAGATGCCACATAGAAGTGATCTCGTATGCTCTTTGTCGTTCTCAGTTTGACTTACTTCACTTCGTGTGATCATCTCTAGGTCCATCCATGTTGCTGCAAGTGGCATTATTGTGTTCTTTTTCATGGCCGAGTAATATTCCACGGTATGCACAGACCACGTCTTCGTTATGCACTGTTCTGTCGATGGACATACAGGTTATTTCCATGTCTCGGCTGTTGTACCTAGTACTGCAAGGAGCATTGGGTGCATGGATCTTTTCAGAGGATTGTTTTCTCCAGAGAGATGCCCAGGCGTGGGGTTGTTGGATCCTACAGTCATTCTCTGTTTAGTTTTCTGAGCAGCCTCTCGACTGTCCTCCATCGTGGTGGAACCAATTTCCGTTCCCACCCTAACCCTCTTCTCCACACCCTCTCCAGCATTTACTGTTTATGGTCTTAATAGGAAAAGACCATCAGCCTTGTCTTGATCAGTAGGTTCCTCTGTCCGAGACATCAAGACGGCAAAAGACCCAAGATTCCAGAAAAAGCACATAATTCGTGGAACCCGAGAGACCATTAAAACAAAAAGGGAACATAAGGTTTTTTGTTTTTTTTTTAAAGTTTTCCTTTGAGTCATAATTTCGGAGAAGTGTGACAAGATTCTGTCTCCATCAACAAAAATAGGATGTTCCGGTGAAGGAGCAACAGGAAGAGCTTCTTGCAGGACGGCTGGACGTTTCAAGGAGGGATTTTTCAAGGTCCAAAGGGGGAACTTGCCCATCCTTGTGACGTTAGCTGTCGTCCTGCAGCTGGTGGCTCCCAAAGGCGTGGCTCTCAGCTACACCTTTGTTTGGGTGCTGGCGGCCACTGCCTTTGGGGGTGTCTGTCTGCCCTGATATCGACGGGGTCCCTTGTGTTAACTTCCTGAGGCTGTTGTCACAAGCCGTGAGAAGCCAGGTGGCCTAAAACGACAGATCTCCACCCTCTGCCCAGCCCTGGAGACCACATGTTTTGAGGTCAAGGTGTCACAGGGCTGGGTTCCCTTGAGAAGCTCCAGGAGAGGGTCCTTCCTGCCTCCGCCAGCTTCTGGGGGCTCCAGGCAGCCCTGGGCTGGTGGCTGCCTCCCTCCCGTCTCTGCCTCCATCTTCCCGTGGCTTCTCCTCTGTGTCTGGGTCTCCTCTTGTGTCTCCTAGGAGGACACTGTCCTTGGAGGGAAGGCCCCCCTCATCCAGGAGGACCTCCTCTCAGACCCCTCACTTCCTCACACCTGCAAAGACCCTGTTTCCAGATAAGATCTGGTTCTTCCCAGAACAGACTTCCATCCAGATAAGCAGACTAGGGACTTAAACCCACAGGCACCCACGCTCCCCCATCCTGGAGACCAGGTGTCTGAGGTCAAGGGGTCCCATGGCTGAGCTCCCTCTAGAGGCTCCAGTGGAGGGTCCTTCCTGCCTCTTCCAGCTTCTGGAGGCTCTGTCTCTTTGTCCGTCCGTCCGTCCGTCCATCCATCCATCCATCCATCCATCCATCCATCCATCCTCCTTTATTTTTCTCTTTCCTTCCGTGTATGTGTCCGTCTCCTATCTGTGTAATCTGTCATCCATCTCACCCGTTTTTCTCTCTCTGTTTCTCTGTCATCTCTGTGTCATCTGTCATCTCTCTTCTCCGTTATGTATGTATCTATATCTGTCGTCTGTCCGTCTGTCATCTCACTACTGTATCTCTCTGTCGTCATTGTTACTTGTCTCCCACTGACCTATTATCTTTTATCCATCCATCCGTCCAGCCACCACCACCTGTTTATTCTCTCATCTGTCTCAATCATCTGTGTCATCCATTTACATCTGTCTGTATTTCTCTGTCATCTCTGTATCACTCTGTGTTTATTATGGATGTATGTGTGTATGCGTATAAAGCATCTTTGTATCTGTGCATGCCTCTACCTAGTATTATTTTTATTTCTTCCACCTGTCTCTCATCTGTCTTTTATCCATGCATCCATCCATCCTTTTCCCATCTTCTGGAGCAGTTGTTTTGCAGCCGAGGGCATTGCTGTTTTCTCTGGACACTTGGAGACATCGTGATTGTCACACAAGCAGAAAGGGGGCTGCTGCTGGCCTGCGGTGGGTCAACTCCCCCCCACCCTCCGCCCCAGTGCCCTGGACACCCCCAGCACACAGGATCCTCTAACCCAGACTGTCCATCATGCTGAGGTGGAGAAACCTGCTGATGCACTGTTGGTCATTGGAGCTGGGGGGCTGTTTCTGTGACTTAATCACCTCCCCCTGGGGGCAGTTTAGGGCTGCTGCTCTCACTTGGCCGGCTTTGCGCAGTGAACATACAAAGACCAAGCACATCTGCTGAGAGAAAGCGAAGGCGGGGCCGGGAATTCCAGGCATTTCCTGGTGTGGCCTTTGTCCGTGTTGGGGCTGGAGCTGGCACGGTTGGTATTCTGTGATTCTACATTTCGTATCCTTGCCATCAGGGAGTAGCACTCAGTAAGTCATCTGTCAGTGCAAGAATTGTGGTTCTATCAGCTCTGTTGTTATCTTTTAAAGCAGGACACGGTGAAATGGAATGTTGGCCTCAGCAGCATTTGGGAGCAGTTACTTGGTGGTTTTTTTCGCGCTGTCTAGACGCGTGATCTCACAAAGCCCACTCCTCCCCGCCAGCGCTCAGCGGAACCGATCTTTGAAGTTCAGGCTCCAGGCTTAGTTAAAAAGCCTTCATAACTTTATCCAAAACAAACATCATTTGGGATAAATTTTGCTTATTACGATATGATACGCAAGCCATAAAATTCACTCTTTCAAAGTGTCTAGTTCTTGGTTTTAAGTTGAATCAGACTTAGCACACATTCTTTTTTTTTTTGTCTTTTTAGGGCTGCACCTGTGGCATATGGAAGTTCCCAGGCTAGGGGTCGAATTGGAGCTGTAGCCACTGGTCTACACCACAGCCGCAGCGACGCCAAATCCGAGCTGCGTCTGCAACCTACACTGCAGTTCACGGCAACATCAGATCCTTAACCCACTGAGCGAGGCCAGGGATCGAACCTGCATCCTCATGGATGCTAGTAGGGCTTCTAACTGCTGAGCTCTCACGGGAACTCCCAGCACAGGTTCTTTAAAACACCTTCTAAAGGTTCCTCCCTACCCCCCGATAAAACAGAAGTTTGTCTAAACTTGTTTGCAGCCGTAAATTCCAGAATCCAACTTTTGAAAGAAGTACCCACGTTACCCACTTACGATGTCCTGTAATGTAGTTTACAATCGTTTCTTTAAAAAAAATTTTTTTTGGGGTGCAATGATGTCATGTAATGTAGTTTATTATCTTTTCTTTCTTTCTGAGATTTTTATTTGGCTGCGTCTTTTGGCATGTGGAAGCTCCCAAGCCAGAGATGGAATGCACGCCACAGCAGTGACAGTGATGGATCCTTAACCCACTGCGCCACCAGGAAACTCCTGTAATCTTTTCTGATATGACTTTGGTGGAGAGGAATCCTTAAGGCAAAGAGATAGGTTTGACAGCAGTACATTCTTTCATCAAGGCATCGTAATTATTTTGGCATCCTTGTCTAATGTGTGCGTATTAAATTGATCAGGTAACATATATTTAGCTATTGTGTACGTAAGACATTTCTATAGTTCAGAAATAAAAAAATTTAAAAAAATTTGGAGTTCCCTTTGTGGCTCAGCAGGAACGAGCCCAACAGTAGTATCCGTGAGAATGAGGGTTTGATCCCTGGCTTTGCCCAGGGGGTTGAGGATCTGGCGTTGCCTGAGTGGTGGTGTAGGTTGCAGCTGTGGTTCAGATCTCATGTTGCTGTAGCTGTGGTGTAGACTGGCAACTGCAGCTCCAATTTGACAGCTGGCCTGGGAACTTCCATATGCTGCAGGTACGGCCCTAGGAAAAAAAGAAAATTGTTCAGGCAAAGGCACCCCTGTTTTTGGCCCCCATCTGCCCTCATCCCCTCACTCCAGGCCTGCAGCTCAGTGTCTTGTTCTTTTTGCAAACACCTTTTCAACAGACAGAAGCAAAAATCACCATCAAGAGGGGCATTTTATTAAGATGCGGCCTCCTTTCAGTCTCCTTAGAAGTTATATATCCTTTTTCTTTTTTAAATTCTTTGAAACATTCCTGAACGAGTTTCACCAGTCTAAATGTTGAAAGAGATAAAACCTTAGCGTCCCGGAGTTCCCGTCGTGGCACAGTGGTTAACGAACCCGACTAGGAACCATGAGGTTGCAGGTTCGATCCCTGCCCTTGCTCAGTGGGTTAACGATCCGGCGTTGCCGTGAGCTGTGGTGTAGGTTGCAGATGCGGCTTGGATCCTGCGTTGCTGTGGCTCTGGCATAGGCTGGCGGCTACAGCTTCGATTCGACCCCTAGCCTGGGAACCTCCATATGCCGCGGAAGCGGCCCAAGAAATGGCAAAAAAAAAAAAAAGACCAAACAAACAAACAAACAAAAACCTTAGCGTCCCTTGAATGGAGGGGAGCTTGCAGCCAGTGTTGCAGGTACAGGGAGGTGACGGCCGACACTGGGCCGTGTGGGTTCCACTGATGATGGGAGGGCTTTGGAAGGGACCCTCAGAGCCCACCCACCAGGGACCAGCCTCCCCTGAGGTGTCTGGGAATTTCTTCCTAGCTCCAGGAGCACCTGGCGAGTTAGGGGTGAATGAGACCTGCCCTGGAGTCCCCATCTTGCAGAATTGCTGCATCGGGGGGTGGCGGCGGGGGCAGGGGGGGGGCTCAGATCCTCAGGCACCCTTGGGGCTGAAGCGCAGTCAGGATCTGTCAGACGTGTCCCAGTGGTGATCTCAGCACAAACGTCCTGGGGTGACCTTGGTATCTTCATCCCTCCCGCGCAGGAGGAAGGGTGAGGACAAAGAGTGTTCCCTGGAAACCCAGGGGCTGGCCGGGTTGTAGAGTGGGGGAGGGGAGCCCTGCTCCCTGGGGGTGAGGGGGTGGAACCTGTGTTGAAATGCTCCCAGGCTCTCAGAGCCCCGTGGACAGGAGCCGCTGTCCCTGCTGGACTCTCTGCGCCTGTGGCGGTGTTCCGCCCTGGCTGGCCTGTTGCCTGAACTTCCGCCTGCCTTTCGGGCAAGGTTGGGCTTCTCCATCCCCACACTGAGCCCTTGACTGTGCCTGGCTCTGCTTTGGTAGCATCCGGGATGCTCGTGGGCAAGGCACAGGGGGCCTTGACGCTTCAAGTGAGAATGACGGAAGACGGAAGACAGTGGAGGAAGGATGGGGTGGCTGGGAGACAAGTTAGGGGGTTGCGTTTAACAGATACCCAGTCTCGTATGTAAAACAGACAGAGAACAAGGACCTACCGGGCAGCGCAGGGAACTATACTCAATGTATCGTCATCACCTAGGAGGGAAGAGAATCTGCAGAGGAATCGATATGTGTGTGTATAACGGAGTCGCTTTGTTGCACGCCTGAAACAAGGGCAACGTGTAATTCAACTATCCTTCCATATAAAGGTCCAAAAATATCTTTTTTCCCCCTTCTGTTTATAGCTGCACCTGCAGCATATGGAAATTCCCAGGCGAGGGGTCAAATTGGAGTGGCCGCTGCCAGCCTACACCACAGCCACGGCGACCAGATCCGAGCTGCATCCGAGACCTACACCACAGCTCACGGCAACGCTGGATCCTTAACCCACGGAGTGAGGCCAGGCATCAAACCCTCATCGCCCGGTGGATACGGTGTCAGGGCCTTAACCTGCTGAGCCACAATGGGAACTCCTCCGCCAAATCTTTAACTTAGGGCAGCTGCTTTTCAAAGCCCGTCTTCGCCCCCCATGGAGTTTCGAATTTCCATAGTTGAGACGAGGAAGAGCAAAACCATACATCGTACTTTGTGCACATGTGTGGGTGTGGCCGCGTGTCATTTGGGGAGAGTATTTTCTAATGCAAAAGGACACACGCACTTAGCCTCTCATACTGAGTGACGTCAGTCAGACAGATACTGTAAGATATCACTTCCATGTGGAATCTAAAATAGGGCACCAATGAACCTGTCTGCCGAACAGAAACAGACCCCCAGCCACAGAGATCAGACGTGGGGTTGCCGGGGGGGGATGGGGAGTTTGGGGTCCGTAGGTGCAAACCCGGACCCTGAGAACGGAGAAGCCATGAGGTCCTGCTGTGCAGCGCAGGGAACTCTGTGCAGTGTCCTGGGATAGATGGAAGATCGCGTGAGAAAGGGCATGTGTGTCTGCAAATGCCTGGCTCCCTGTGCTGTGGGGCAGAAATGGACACAACATTGCAAATCAACTGTACATTCATTTCAAAAAGTATCAATAAAAGTGTTACTTGCGGGACAGGGATGAGAGGCGAGGTGAGTTTAGTAGCGTCCAGATCCTGGGCATCTTCACCTGTGAGGGTGCGGATGCCAGAAGCCAGGTGATGGCTGTGTTTAATCTCTTTTTTTAGGGAGGGAGGATTGCCTATAGAGATTCAATTTATTTTTTTTAATGATTTTTATTTTTTTCCATCATAGCTGGTTTACAGTGTTCTGTCAATTTTCTCCTGTACAGCAAGGTGACCCAGTCACACATGCATGCATATATATATATATATATATATATATACACACACGTTCTTTTTTCTCACATTATCCTCCATCGTGCATGACTAGATAGAGCACAGCAGGAAGCTTGACAGGTCTTAAGGAGGAGTTGGGGCCGTCCTGATGTTGTGTGGGCTGTGATTAAGTCCAGGCAGGGATTCTGGGTCGTTGTCAGGTGGGTCGTGATGTGGTTTTAGCTCCTCTTTGGGAAATAGGCTGACGGAGCCGTCTGTGCTGATTGTGTCTCTCCATCCATCCCAGCTTCTGTCTATCTGTCCATCCTTCCCTTCCTCCTTATGTAAGGGGGGGGGGGATACAGGTAAGAGAAGACAGGTGGGAGGGGGGTGTTTCCTGCCACTGGACCGCCAGGTAAACAGACGGGAGAGGTGGGTGAGCAGGAGGGGACCTTCTTTACGGATGCCCTTAGCAAATGTCTCCAGTCCAGTCTGGAATCTGAGTGGTGTCCACGTGGCACAGCAGCTTAAGGATCCCTGGTTTCCGCAGGTTGCAGTGGCGGCATGGGTTCGATTCCTGGCCCCAGAACTTACACATGCCATGGGTGCAGCCAGTTTTTTTAAAAAAATGGGGACTCTGTGGTTGTAAGAGACGGGGCGTCCTCAAAGATTATCCTGAGGTTCGTAGTACTCGTCAGGGTACCAGATAGGGTTGATTTGTTTTTTTGTTTTTTTTTTTTGGCTCCATATGGAGCTCACAGGCCTGGGATCAGATCCAAGCTGCAGCTGCAGCAACGCTGGATCTTTAACCCACTGTCCCAGGCCAGGGGTCGAACCTACATCCCAGCACTTCCCAAGACCCATTGCTCCACAGTGGGAGCTCCAGAGGTTTTTTTTTTTGTTTTTTTTTTTTAAAGAATTTTTTATAGGCATTCCTATGGTGGCTCAGTGGGTTAAGAACTCTGCTAGGATCCATGAGGACACGGGCTTGATCCCTGGCCTTGCTCAGTGGGTTAAGGATCCGACGTTGCTGTGAGCTCTGGTGTAGGTTGCAGATGCATCTCAGATCCGGCGTTGCTGTGGCTGTGGTGTAGACCTGCAGCTAGCTGCAGCTCCAGTTGGACCCCTAGCCTGGAAACTTCCATATGCCACAGGTGAAGCCTTTAAAAAAAAAAAAAATTACTTTTATAAGCTCCTACCAGCCCCTCACCGTGAGGACGAGATCTCATCCGAGGTAGAGCAAACCCTTCACAGTGGGAGCTCAGGCCTTTTTAGGGAACCATGACTTATTTCTGAATCTCTGAAACGGGAAGAACATATCAGGTGATTTCTTGTTAGGTGCAATGAGCGGTTCAATTCCTTAATATTTAGGCGCATACGGGAAATAGTTGTTTTTTTTTCTCCCCTCCCCCGCCGGGGCGAGGGATTGCATCCAGTTGCGGCTGCAATCTGTGCCACCGGTGTGGCAACACCAGATTCTTGAACCCCCTGTGCAGGGCTGGGACCCGAGCTGTTGTCGTCGGATTCTTAACCCCTGGAGGAACACGGGAACGCCTCTCTGAATGCTGATCCACACGTCATGCCAGGGGTGGTGGTATTTCAGGTTGCCCCGTCCGTGGTTGGGAAAGTCATGGATCTTCTTAAACATGCCCTCAAATGGTGTGTTTCTACCCCTTTCATCCTCACAGCGTGGATACGTGCTTTGTTACGGGGCCTTTTCCCTTCGAACCCAAGAAGAAAGTGTGTCAGACACTGTTACTTGACGGTCTCGGCCTTATAAAGCAGTGAAAGTGCAGTGTTTCTGAGAAGTCCCCAGTGTTGGGGTATCTAGGCAAAGATAAGGGGATAGGAGTTCCCTTGTGGCTCAGTGGTTAATGAAGCTGACTAGGATCCATGAGGATATGGGTTCGATCCTTGGTCTTGCTCCGTGGGTGAAGGATCTGGCGTTGCCGTGAGGTGTGGTGTAGGTTGCAGATTCGGCTCAGATCCTGTGTTGCTGTGGCTGTGGGGTAGACCGGCAGCTGCAGCTCCGATTCGACCCCTGGCCTGGGAACCTCCATATGCCGAGGGCGCGGCCCTAAAATAGCGAGGGATAAAGGGATATTCCATATCTTATTTGATATTTCTGCAATCCCAGAGATTAAAAAAAAAATAGGTCTTGGCAAAGAAGCAAGACTTTCATGTCATAACTGTTCATGTAATTACCTCCACGTTTAGGGCAGGACGTTATGCATGTATACACATTGACAAAGTGAAAATGCAGTTCCTAAAAGGGAATGTGGGAATTCCCATCATGGCTCAGCGGGAAATGAATCCAAATAGGATCCATGAGGACGTGGGTTCGATCCTTGGTCTCGCTCCTCAGGTGAAGGATCCAGCGTTGCTGTGAGTGGTGGTGTAGGTCGCAGATGTGGCTGGATCCCGTGTGACTGTGGCTGTGGTGTAGACCGGCAGCTGCAGCTCTGATTCGACCCAGGATCTAGAACCCTCCATCTGCTGCAGCCCTAACAAGACAAAAAAAAAAAAAAAAAAAAAAAAAAATCAAGGAATGTGGAATCAGGCTGCCTTCTCAGTGAAACTTCCTCTTGTCAAGTCGCCTGGAGAAATTCCCCTTTTCTGGCGGGGGCGTCTCCCGGCCAAGGACCGGGGGACTTACCCACCCACCAGGGTGGAAACCCAGCACTGCTTCCTTTGCCCAGCACATGTTGCTATTCTTAACCATCTCTTATCCTCTCTGGGAACAGACTCACAGTTTGCAGGCTTCTTTTGATAACGCTTTTGGAAAGTTCATCACTCTTCTAGAACAGACGGGCTTTTCTTTCTGGGAATGCTCCTGGTTTTTCTGGGAGTTTCTGCTCGTCAGCGCCCTGCAGAATGACCGCGCATTGTTTGGGGGTGTCTTCCGCACTGGCCTGCAAATTTCCCCACAATTTCCCAAACCGCATCAGTGTATCAAAGCCGGGAACGGAACCCTGGGGCTCTTGGAAACCTGTCAATTTTGATTTCCAAACGTGTCCTCAAAAAAGAAGGGGGATAGCAAGGAAAACGCCTGTTGGGTTCTGCCTGCAAAACCGTGAACAAATAACCGCCACACTGGGAAGCTTAAAACAGCAGGACTCCACCCCCCACCCTGGAGACCAGACATCTGAAGTCAAGGGGTCCCGGGGTCCTGCTCCCTCCAGAGGCTCCAGGGGAGGGTCCTTCCTGCCTCTTCCAGCTCCTGGGGGCTCCAGGCGGCCCTGGGCTGGTGGCCGCCTCCCTCCCGTCTCTGCCTTCGTCTTCCCGTGGCTTCTCCTCTGTGTCTGGGTCTCCTCTCTGTCTCTTAGGGGGACACTGTCCTTGGAGGGAGGGCCCCCCTCATCCAGGAGGACCTCCTCTCAGACCCCTCACTTCCTCACACCTGCAAAGACCTTTTGTCCAAACAAACTCCCTTTCCCAGGTACCGGGGTTAGGAATTGAACCATTGTCTTGGGGGACACACTTGGACCCTCCAGAAGGGGGAGGATTTAGAATGACCATGTGCAGGTGACCCCAACAGGACCAGGCTCGCTGTGGGGTCCCCTCCCAGCACAGGGGCCGGGATGGGTGGTGGTGGCTTTCTGGTGTTTGGTTCCTTGATGGGTTTTCCTTAGAAGGTGCTGTGGGGGATGGGAGGAGAGCAGAGGGGGATGCAGGGTCCTGCCTGTTTGGCTGAAATCGGAGCAGGTGGCCTCCCTGTTAGGTCTGTCATCACCCCCTCTGACCCCCGGACCTGAAATGAAGACCAGAATTGTGTCTTTTGTCCTTGGCATGGCAGCCTACCCCTGCTGTTCTCATTCTCTGTGGATTTTTTCCCAAGTGATTTCAGTTCCAGGTAACTTAAAACAACCGTCTTCCCGCGGCTTCTCCACCAGCTTCAACCAATTTAAAGCAACGCACAGCAGGTTAAGCCAACTTAGAGCCACCCTTAGTGGCTTAAACCCACTTGGAACAACCCCCACCAACTTAAACCAACTTAAAGCAACCCATACCAGCTTAAACCAACTTAAAACAACCACCACCAACTTAAAGCAACTTAAAACAACCTGCACCAGCTTAAACCAACTCAAAACAGCCCCCAAACACTTAAACCCACTTAAAAAAGCCCCCACCAACCGGGACAAACTTTAAACAACCCCCACCAATGTAAACCAACTTAAAACAACCCACACCCACTTAAACCAATTGCAGACAATGCACGCTAGCTTAAACCAGCTGAAAACAACCTGTGCCAACTTAAACCAACTGAAAGCGGTCCCCACCAACTTAAACCAACTTAAAACAGCCCCCACAAGTGAAAACAACCCTCAGCAGCTTAAACCAACTGAAAACAGCCCCCATCAGCTTAAACCAATTGAAAACAGCCCCCACCAGCCACAACAGGAGTTTGCTGTCACACGTGCTTCCCTTTGTGGGTTTTCAGAGATCAACTGGCGGTGGGGGGCGCTCTTCCACGTGGCGTCTGAAGGGCCCAGGCTTTGCCTGGGGTCCCTCTGTGACCTTCCTGCCCTTGGGACCGTTTGTGGGTTCGGGGCGGAGGGAGAGCAGAGGTCCTTCCCCACTGATGAGAGGAAGGTGTTTTTTTCCGCCTTTGCCACGCCTCCCCCGGGGCGGTTTCTTCCACCCTCTGCTGTGACCTCGGGGGCGGAGATGCCTTTTCCTTCCCTGTGAGCACAAGGCCGTCCCTGTAAGAGGGGAGCTGTGCTTGGCTGTCGAAACCTCCAGGCGAAGGTGCCCGGTTTGTGCTGTCATGGGGTGTGTGTGTGTGAGTGTGAGAGAGACAGACAGACAGAGGGAGACGGAGGCTCGGCGTGCGCTGTTTGCAGGGACCTTGGAGCGCGCAGATGGGTTGTGTCGCCTGGGCTCCGCTTGCATCCCGCTGCTGACGTCCGCCGTCCTCAGGTCTTATTTCTCCCGCTCCCCAGATGCAAGACCCACATGACGTGGGGTGTGTCGGAGTTTTCGGGGTGTGTGGGGCGGGGGACGGGAGGCGGGTGGGGTGGTGGAGAAATGCCAACAGCCTGGAGAAGGTGGCGGAGGCTTGGGAAGGATGGAGGATTCTCCAGAGAACTGGGAGCCCTTTCCCTGTTCTCTGCTGGCGCTGAAAGATGTGAACCGCGGGGAGGGGGAGGGAGTGGGCTGGACGCAGAGTTTGGGGGTCCGTAGATGCAAACTGTGACAATGAGAATGGACAAGCCATGAAGGCCTGCTGTGCAGCACAGGGAACTCTGTCCAGTCTCTTGGGACGGACCAGGATGGACAATAGTAAGAGAAAAAGAATGTAAATCTGTGTAGGACGGGGTCACTCTGCTGTATGGCAGACATGGACACAACACTGCACATAACTGGACTTTAATAAAGGCACAGAGAAAGATGAGACAGGTGAGTATGTTGGGGAAGACGAGACAGACTTGGGCAGGCAGAGGTCCCCCTCGCATGCGTCATGCAGTGTGATTGTCTTGCCTGCAGACACGGGTACGAGCATCAGCCAGGCATCCCACAGAGGAATAAGAGGTATGACCCGCCGTCCATGTATGGCCACGCCGCCCTAGACTCTGAAGCATTCGAGGGACCCCCTGCGGGAGTCATACTCCTCAGCCTGACCTTTTTGAAATCAGAATCACAGAGATGGAGCCAAAAGGGCCAAGGGGAAAAAAAGGACATCTTGAGAGAGACCATGAGATCAGAAAAGGGCTGTGTTTACAGGTACGACTGGGTCACCTGGCTGTACAGCAGACACTGGCACAACGTTGTGAATCAACTCTAATTTTTTAAAAAAAGACACAGAATGGCCCAAAAATCGAAGCCACCTGCCTTATCTGGAAACAAAAGCCTCTTTTTTTTCTTTTGTTTCTTTATTTTTAGTTTATGGATAGATAGATTGATTTTGTCTTTTTAGGGCTGCACCCTGTGGCATATGGAGGTTCCCAGGCTAGGGGCTAAATCGGAGCTACAGCCACAGCCACGCCAGATCCAAGCCGCGTCTGCGACCTACACCACAGCTCACAGCCATGCCGGATCCTTAACCCACTGAGCGGGATTAGGGCTTGAACTTGCGTCCTCCTGGATGCTCGTCAGATTCGTTTCAGCTGAGCCATGATGTGTTGTTGGAGGAAAAGCCGGTGCATTAGACCAACCAGGAAAAGGACCTTCCCCCTTCCGTGTGCTCCAGCCTTCCTAAGACAACGTAGTTCTGAGCCTCAGAAAGCCAAGGGCCAGCTGTGTCTTGGAGTTGGGCATTTTTCAGAATCTGGAAGGATCACCGTGGCCAGGTGCCGGTTATTTGATGAGCCCCTTGATGGCGGTTGGGCATTTCAGGCTGTTAGGAACACAGACACGTGATTTTAGGAACACGTAACTATTTCTCCAGCGAAATGAATGAATAGTCACCCAGAGATGGGAATCAAGACCCAAGAGCTTCCTGCATTTTATTTTATTGACATATAGTTGGCATACAAGGTTGTGTTAATTTCTGCTGTACAGCAAACAACTCAGTTTTGTGTGTGTGTGTGTGTGTGTTTTCCTTTTCACGCCTGCACCTGCGGCACATAGATTAGAATTTCCCAGGCTAGGGGTCTCAGCGGAGCTGTGGCTGCACGTCTACACCACAGCCACAGCCACACGGGATCCGAGCTACATGTGTGACCTACACCGCAGCTTGAGGGCACGCCGGATCCTTAACCCACTGAGTGAGACCAGGGATCCAGCCCGCGTCCGCACAAGACGCTGTGTCGCGTTCTTAACCTGCGGAGCCACCGTGAGGACGCTGGCCTTCTCCGTCACCCTCTTTTCTGTGATGCTCTGTCACAGGAGAGGAACGCAGCTCCCGGACCTCCTCCCTTGGACCTTGCTCATCCCTCATATAGACATAGCTTTGCATCTGCCCGAGCTCCCAAACCAGGCTTTTGTAGCTGGCGGAATCAATGAAGACACTTTCAGACGTAGGAGCTGTGTGTGTAAAGGGCTGAGGACCCTGTGGTTGGTTTTCCCCTGAGAGTTTTAAGGGTAGGAAGAGCCACTGAGTGTAGTTTGTCCCCGCGTGAATCTCTTTTGCTTTATTCCATGGTGAGCCAGAGCGGAAGAGACGAAATGTTTTCCTGAAAGCTCTCTCTCATCAGGGAGGAAAACCTTGGCCTCGAAACACTTCAAAGACTTCTTTAAAAGTGCTGCCCCGTTAGATGGAGACGCATTGGACAGAGAGCGTTGGCTATATGCGTTGCAGGTGTGGGAGACCACAGAGGAATCTTTGCATAGAGGGCGGAAGGATCCCCATTGGCCTCGGTGACACCCGTCGCCTCCCCTAGTTACGGATTTTTTTCTTGTGCTGAGAACTGTTCTCTGAGCCACTTTCAAGCGTCTCATGCAGTCTGATGCATTGTAGTCTCTCTGAGGTGCACTGTATCCCCATGACTTTATTTCGTAACTTTGTTATTAACTTCTTTATTATTTATGGTTGTATTTATTTATTTTGTAACCTTGTAACCCCTCACTCCATACCCCCCACCTCTGGGGACCACAGAGTCCTCTGTATGTATGAATTGGCCTGTGTTTTGAGATTCCTCATGTATGTTTGTCTTTCTCCGTCTGATTTATGTCACTGAGCATAAGATCCCCCACGTCTCTCCATGTCATCCCAGATGACAGAATTTCCCTTTTTTTTTTTTTTTAATGGCTGAGTAATATTCCATTGTGGTGATGTGGTACAAATACATGGTGGAATATTACTCACCCATAAAAAATAATGAAAGCATGCCATTTGCAGCCACCTGGGTGGACCTAGAGATGACCATACTAAGGGAAGTAAGTCAGACAGAGAAAGACAAACATCACACGAGATCACTCAGATGTGGACTCTAATAAAAGATACACAAGAACGTCATTTGCAAAAACAGACTTGAAGATTTTTGAAACCAAACTTATGGTTACCAGAGGAGAGATGCTGGGGGAGGGACACATGGGTTGGGATTGGCATATATACACTACTGTATACAAAATATAGTGTGTATACACCATTGTATGAAAATCGATGGGACCTACTTCTAGCTGGGGGGAAATCTCATCAATAGTCCCTGAGAGCCTCTGTGGGAAAGAATCTGATAAGCTGTGGATGTGAGGATATGTACAGCTCATTCACTCTGCTGCACACCTGAACTGACACAATACCGAAAGCTACCTATACGCCAGTAAAATTTATTCTTAAAAAACAGACCCTGTGGAGCACCCCCAAGCCCTGGAAAAAATACATATACCCCTGTATCATTTATTGGAAGCCTTAACAACAGAACATGAATTCTATTTTCTGTCTTTTTTTGCAGAGGTAGGTCCCATGGCCACCCTTACATGCAGCAAAGCTAAAAGATGGACGCTTCCACTTTTTTTGTTTTGTTTTTTTTCTTTCTAGGGTTCGATCCCTGGCCTCGCTCAGTGGGTTAAGGATCCAACGTTGCCGTGAGCTGTGATGTTGGTCGCAGATGCAGTTCGGTTCCTGCTGCCTTGCTGTGGCTGGGGCTGTGGTGTAGGCTGGCAGCTACAGCTCTGATGGGACCCCTTGCCTGGGAACTTCCCTGTGTTGCAGGTGCAGCTCTAAAAAGATAAAAAAAACCCAAAACCCCGAAAACGCTCTCCCTCCATGCCTCTCTGTGTTGATCTAATTCCACAGACTTTTGTCAACATGATGTTGCCGAAGTGTCATAAAATTCTATTTTTACTTCCGAATTATCTTTTGATGAGACTATACTTAAAATATTTATTAGGGCTCTTCATTCCTGGCTTCTGACAGAGCAGTTTCTTTTCTTCGTGTTTGTACATCACTTTCTACTTCTGCATTGATAAAATATTCATGATTGGAAACTTCCTTCCAAAGCCAAGGTGACTTGTTGGCGTTCCTCTCCCCGGCTGCATTGGCAGGGAGGTGTATTTATTTATGTTACAGCTTGGGAATTTTAATGTATAGAACATGCTCCCCTTCCCCCCAAGGTATGGCTTAACGTTAACTGTGTTTTCTTTTTCATGTTAGCATGTGCCAGAAGGGGCATTCGCACCTCTCTAATAAAAGAAGCAGAGGTGGTTGTGTCATTGTGTTGGAGGTCCCTCTCCTCGAGCCACCCTTGAATTCCGCTTTCCTGGTTTGTCATCAGATCGACCCCTATTTTTCCAGCCAGGGAGCCCAGTGCCTCCCCAGTTTCCCACGCCTTCTTCCTCAGGGAGACGCCTTCCTTGACAGTATTTCTTTCATGAACAGGGGCGGAAAAGACAGCCCACCTGTCTTATATAAGCGTGCAGAGCATCAGGCACCCAGAGGCTCCCACATACAGATTTGAGTGTTTTTGTCCCTGACTTTACCTCTTCGCTGGGTGTCGATAAAATTCCTTTGGATCTTTGATCTCTTTGATTGCCAGGTGGATGAGGAGTAGAAGGCGGATCTGATCCCCTCACCGTGAGGCTCAGAGGATACGGAGGGGCTGGAGGGAGAGAGAGGAAGAGGAAAAGGGGAAGGAGCAGGAGTGGGAGGGAAGGGGTTGGAAATGTCACACCAGGAGTTCCCGTCGTGGCGCAGTGGTTAACGAATCCGACTACGAACCATGAGGTGGCGGGTTCGGTCCCTGCCCTTGCTCAGTGGGTTAAGGATCCGGCGTTGCCGTGAGCTGTGGTGTAGGTCGCAGACACGGCTCGGATCCCGCGTTGCTGTGGCTCTGGCGTAGGCTGGCGGCTGCAGCTCCGATTCGACCCCTGGCCTGGGGACCTCCATATGCCGCAGGAGTGGCCCAAGAAATGGCAAAAAGACAAAAAAAAAAAAAAGAAAAAAAAAAGAAAATGTCACACCAGGGTACAAAAGAGGGTGTGACTTCCCCTTGTGTGTATTTGACTGATGTCCTTTTGTATTTATAGGGGTGGCAGTTTTTTATTGAGTCTTAGCCGTGGCAGTTTTTCAGATGGACGTACGTGCGTTTAGCTGGCATAAATGTATAAAAGAAAGAACCTTGCGAGGAGGGCAGTGTGATCCTTGTCTGTCTTTTTCTGAACAGGACCGTGACAGTTACCGACATGTAGCAATAAACTTTATTATTTATTTATTAGCACTCTCCTGTAGTGGGATATGTAGGAACTGGGCAGGAATGTGCCACATTTTTCATGGGAAGAATTATCTTACTGATACTATGTTTTCCAGTTCATTTTTTTTTTTATTGACGTCGTGTTGAGTTTGCCGTGTGTTAGTTTCAGGTGTGTGGCTGAGTGATTCCGTTATGTACACACATATATAGATGCTTTTTCTCCTTCTTTTCCATGATAGGTTATTACAAGATAAGGAGCAGAGTCCCCTCTGCGATGTAACAGGTCCTTGTTGTTTATCTCTTTTATATACAGTAGTGTGTCTCTTTTAATCCCCGACTCTTCATGAATCCCTCCACCACCCCCGTTTCCCCTTTAGGAACTGTAAGTTTGCTTTCTAGGTCTTGGGTTGCTCCTGTCTTGAGGTGGAAAACCTGAAGAGATAAGGATGCAAGGAGAGGGTGCATTTACCAGGCTTTTCGAGGCTCCCTCTCTCCCTGTGAGTGTGTGTTTTCTGGGATGGCTCCCTTGCAGAAATGATGGCCCGTCACAATTGGGGGTTGTGTGATCTGCGAGTGGGGGATTTCCATCGTCCAGCCCTGGCACCCGACATATCACACGGGATTCAGCTGTTCGAGCCGCCAGGCCCTCTTGCGGTTGGGATGCGGGTCTCGGGTCCCGGGTACCCGCGAGCGCTGACTTCGCCTCTCCCTCTGCAGGCACAGGGACGTTCGGCCGCGTGCAGCTGGTCCGGGAGAAGAAGGCCAAGCATTTCTTCGCCCTGAAGGTGATGAGCATCCCGGAGGTCATCCGCCTGAAGCAGGAGCAGCACGTGCACAACGAGAAGTCCGTGCTGAAGGAAGTCAGCCACCCCTTCCTGGTCAAGCTGTGAGTCCTCTCCCCCGGCCCCCACCCTCCCGGGCCGAGGCGGGATGGAGAAGCCCTGGTGTGGGACTCGCCTGCAGGGGGGTCAGGCTTCGTAGACGTCTCAGCTCCTGATCTCACAGATGTGAAGCTGCGAGGACCACTGACCCTCCCGCGGGCTGCGTCTGCAGAGGCGGGTGCTGTTTCCAGGGTTGCCTGCCCCTAGTGCCACCCTGCCCTCCGTAGCCCCCCATCCCCAGCTCTCTGGAGAACCCCTCTGGTCGGCTTTTCTGGAACCTCCGTCCCCCGCTCAGCTTTACCCACGCTGATCCTTTCTCGGGCTCCTGGTTGACTTTTATTTTTCGATGCAGCGCAGAACCTTCCTCCAGTTCCCGGAGCTCCCCCCGGACCAGATCGGTCCCTCTCTCTCCCACACTGTTTCCTAGCCGAGGCGAAGGCTGTTTCCCACCCGGGGGCCAGAGACGTGGGTCCACAGAGGGCTCCCTCCCCCCTCCCCGGGGTCTTCCACCCGGTTCCCAGCTCTCTGCTCAGGCCCCTTCCCAGCCCGCGCCCCCTCCCGCAGCCCAGCCTGACCTGGGTGCCCCCCGCCCCCTGCTCCCTCCCCGACTAGGCTTCTGCAGGCTCCTTCCCTCTCCTCGCTCACCCCTCTGGCGATCTGCTTACAAATCCCGAGGGGCTTAGTGGCCCCAGCGACTTGGCTTCCTAGAAAGGGTCGTCACGGGCTCTCGGGCTATGTCTCTCTTCCAGTGTTCTTCCCTCCACGGTCCCGTCTCGGAAAGTGACCAGCAGTCGAAGGCCATCCCCGTTGTCACCCCAGGGCCACCCGTCCCCCACAGCGCCGCCTCCTTCCTCTGCCTCCCCTCCCCTCGCCCCCCGCCCACCTCCTCAGCACCTGTCTTTCCTGTGCGATGCACCTGCCTTGCGCCAAGCCAGCTGCCCCCCGCCATGATCTTGATGCACCTTGCCTGTCCCCCAGGGCAGGGAGATACACCTGTCCCCCGAACGCCACCAGAGCCATGTCCCCAGGGCCCGAAACTGCGTCTTCCTTGGAGTAGGGACGTGTGACATGTTGAATGAGTGACAGAAGGTGGGCAGCTGACTTCTGGTCTGACTCTCCTTTGACGGAGCTAAAAGGCAGTCTTGAGCGGACGTGGAGGGGTCAGTAGAGTCTCATGCTGCTTGAGTCATGAAAACAAAAGGCGCTGGGACATCAGCGTCAGCACTCCTCACTGGTTGGGTCTGAGCGTCCGCTCGGCTGGTGGTCAGAAAACTCAATCCACATAGACCCTCTTCTGGGATGAAGCAAAGCTTTTACGGATGGTGTCTCTTCTGTGAGCTGAAAGAAGTGATTCTGAGAAAGGATTGCTGTCAGTTCGCCAGGGTTTTCAATTAATGTTTTGTAAAGGGGAGGAGGCTCCTTTGCTGCCAAGTCATCCTCACCTGCTTAGGACATGACAGTGGTCTCGGGCTTCTACCAAATACAGGAAGTCTTAGACCACAACCCCAGGGTGTGTCCCAGAGGGTGCTCGGTGGTTGACTTCTCCCAGGAAAATGGTGCACCCTGTGGCTGGATTCTGGTTTGTTCTGGAAACCAAGTAGTGTGATCTGTTACGTGTCTGCCGTGAAATGAGGAGAGCACAGAAGAGAAGCAGACGGAGTGGACGGGGAGAAGAAAAAGGCTCAGACGTTATTGAGGAGGCACGAGTTTGGAGAAGAGGGAAGAAGCCAGTGGGCGACGTGCTTTCCAGGGCTGAGAGTGGGCGCGGGGATGCTTCGGAGCGGCTGGCGGGGGTCTTGCTGCGTGGCTGGTGGGACTGCTGAGTTCACCTTGTTGCATCTTTTCTGGGGTCGGGCTCACCCCCCTGGAAGCATAACGGTCATGCTACAGGAAATCTAGGGTGAGGCTTCCATTTCTGAAAATTCCACCTTGTTGTGAGTTGAATTCTGTCCCCCCCCTACCCCCACAAAAAAAATTTGTGTTGAAGTCCTGCCCCCACTCTCTGTGAACGTGTCCTTATTGGGGAATTGGATCTTGGCAGGCGTAATGAAGATGTAAGTTGAGGTCTTTCGGGAATAAGCCCCAAGAAACTAACACCCCATCCCCTCCTGGAGTGGGTGGGGACCAGCCTGGGTGATGCGTTTCCAGGAGAGAATCCTTGAGCTTTGGGTGGTTACAAAGGAGCAGGGAGATAGAGGAACTTGCAAAACAGAGCTTGCGTCAGATGCCTGTGCTTTCTTTACCAAGGGCAGCTGAACCGAGGGTTTCATTCTCCTGTGTGGTAACTTCTCGCATCCAGAGGGACACCGATTCTGTATTCGGATGTTCCCCGCTTTCAGAAAAGTACCCAACTGGTTTCTGTCACAAACTAGGCTGCTTTCAGTGGGATGGAGTTTGACCCTAGGTTATCTTCTGCTCTGTAAGGTGTGTGATTGCTCTGGACTGTGCTGGCTCCGTAATCTGACAGCTTCTATGCAGCATCGCTGTTCCTGCGGCTCATGCAGCTCATGCAGCTCACTGGGGGCAGGACGCACTTGAATGCAGCCTTTTCCTACGTCAGGTCCAGTTAGGAGCGTGGCCGAGAGGCAGGAATTTTTCCTGGTCAGGTAGTTGACAGGGTTGTCCCTCTGGGTCCTTGTGTCCTGATCTGTTCTTCTAAGGACCCCAGTCAGCTTGGATCGGGACTCACCCTAATGACCTCATTGCATCCTCGTCCCCTCTTTAAAGACCCCATCTTCACACACCCCATGCTGAGGTCCTGGGGTTAATTCAAGATTTGGGGGGAACACAGCTCCGCCCGGAACACCTGCTTGGCCACTTAAAAGTAGACTTTTGAACGCATGAGGGTCTCAGGATAAGGGACGGGTAGCATCTGGATATGTTCTGTATGTTACACTCGGTGCTTGAAAACTGAATTAAAATTCATCTAGTGGGAGTTCCTGTTGTGGCTCAGCAGGTTAAGAACCTGAATACTATCCATGAGGCTGCGGGTTCGATCCTTGGCCTCGCTCAGTGGGTTAAGGATCTGGTGTTGCCTTGCAGACGTGGCTGGGATTTGGCGTTGCCGTGGCTGTGGTGTAGGCTGGCAGATAGAGCTCTGATTCACCCCCTCGCCTGGGAACCTCCATATGCTGCAGGTGCAGCTGTAAAAAGAAAAAAAAATTTTTTTGATCTAGTGTAAGGAGGCTCCTGAAACGCCCCATACGTGGCACGGGAGAGTGTGCTTTATCTGTCCAGCCCTGCGTACCAGGGAAGGGGGGTGCCCGTGGCCATGGGGAGATGCTCACAATTTAGGGGGAGGGGACCATGGGTGAGGCAGGTAGTCCATCCACCCCGCTGTGCCCTTTCTCTTGATGCGAATTGGGTCACCCAGCGTCTGTGTCCCACGCTGTCCACAGTTGTTGACCGGCTTTTGCTTGCGTTTCAGTGAAGCCGTGTTGAAATACTCATGACCCTGAGCAAAGACTTGGAAGTTCCCCTCGGATGAGTTGGCACGTCTGCCCCCGGTGTTATCAGTGCTCGGTATGTGAAGTGCTCCTGGTTGTATTGTTGAAAGGGAGCCAGGGCATTCGTCACATACCCGCGGAAGGTGGCATTCTGCTCTGCGATAAAGCCGTTCCCAACGCCAGCTCAGCCAGCGTAGAGATAATTTCAGAAGCCCGGAGTCAGTCCCCGTCCAGGGTGCAGAGGAAGCGTGAGACAGTCAGGACTGCCCAGGGAGCCGTCTGGCTTTGTGTCCTGCCCCGAGACCATGACCCCAAGGTCTGCTCCTTGCCCTTTCGGTGTGTCGACATTGCTGGCATCTTAGAGCTGTTGGGATCTGGGACAGTGTTCACAGCTTCGTAGCGCTGACCCCGGGGACTGGAGATTCTTTGTGGTGGGGGCTCTTCTGTGTCCCATAGAATGGATAACAGCATCCCTGGTCTCTGCCCACTCAGTGCCGGTAGTGCTGCCCCGACACAATGGCAAAAAAAAAATGTCTCTAGACCTTGACAGAAAGTGTCCTAGGGAGGCAAATGGTCCTGATTACAGAGCACTCCCGGAGATGAGATAGATGATAGCTAGCTGGCTAGTTGGATGACAAATACATTGGATGGTTGAGTACATGGATAGGTAGATGATGGATGGATAGATAGATATAAATAATAGATGATAGACATATACACACACACATAAGATAGATATATGGATAGATAGGTAGATGTAGATAGATAAATAGATGGATGGATACATAAGTAGATGGATAGATGGATGGATAGATAGATGATAAATAGATGTGTGGATGGATGGATAGAGAGATACAGAAATAGATAAATACATTGGTGGGTAGATAGAGTGTTATTAGGATGGATGGATGGATGGAAGAAAGGAAAGCGGGATGGATAGATAGGTTGATGATGTAAAAATAACATAGATGATATAGATAGATAGATGCTATAGAAAAAGGTAGATAAATAGATTGATGGATAGGTATTTGGATGGGGGGATGGATGGATGGATACCTGAGCTAGGGAAGTGACACAGCCTGCAGGGTAGTCATCTCGTGCCAGCGTCCGGCTTCCTCCTGCCCCACCGTCACAGCTCCCCACGCTCGCCCATGCTGCTCCGCCTGACCCTTTTCCTGGCCCATCCCAATGCTTCCTTCTAGACCTTGCTACGTCTAGATGCCAAACCAATCCCAGAGCTTCCATGTAGCTCAGCTGTTTGCTCTGCAGAGAAACGAGAAACTACCAGCCAGACAGGGGCTGAGGCAAGCACCCGCCCTACTGGATGCCTCTCATTCCCCCACTCGGTACCCGCAGAAGCAATAATCTGGAACGTAGAATTCTAATGAAATCATTAATTCAGAGAAGTCATGCTGAGCCAGGGAATAGCTTGAAAAAGATTTTAACTTGATGGCAGTCACAGATCATGTGAGAAATACATATTGCCTCGTTGTTACATGTTGCTGTTGGGTGGCAGGCTAACTCCTTTCATACATATGTGATCAAGAAGGAACTGACTCATGTGATTTTAGGGGTCAGTGAGTCTGCAATCTGTGGCTAGTAATTCAAGTTAAGAGTTGATGTTGCAATCTTGAGTCTGAATTCTGCAGAAAAGCCCAGGAAGCTGAATTTCTATAAGACAGTTTAATCTAGATGCCAGATTCCTTCTTCCTTGGGAACCCTTGCTTCCTGGCTCTTGAGGCCTTCACCTGATTGGATGAGGCCCACCCTTATGATGGCAGGTCATCTGCTTCCCTTAAAGTCACCTAACGGTAGGATGCTAATCACATCAAGATGTGTAGAATTCTGCCAAAAAGTCCAGGAAGCTGGGCACTGGGGCAGAATTTCTCCATCACAGTTCCCTCTAGATGCCGAATTCCTTCTTCCTTGGGAAGCTGTGCGTCTTGTCTCTCGAGGCCTTCAACTGATTGGATGCGGCCCACCCATGTGGCAGAGGGTTCTCATCTGCTTCTCTTGAAGTCAACGAATGGTAGCTCTTGACATCAGCACAGGTTTCTTCCCAGTGCCATCTAGATGTATGTTTGACTGCATGTGGCCTAATCAAGGTGAGGCCGAAGATAATGAGCCATCACAGTGGGCCGTAGCCATCGAGCTTGAGAAAGAGACCAGAGCCGTTCTGTCCCTGTGACAGTGGAAGTGCCCGGTGCGGTGGTCTCTGTCGCCAGGCGAGTTGATGAAGCAGTTGTCTCGAGGGGAACCTGAGAGTCCAAAATCTGAGCCACGGCTAGAAATGCCATTGGGCTCCTGGCTACAGGCTTCGAGAAAAGCTTTCCTAGGCGTGTTCTGGCGGTAGTGTCCCATGCCGGGTGCATTTTCTTCTCCTTGCTTCTCTGGGGTGTTCCTGTTTCCTTCCTCTGGGTGCCACCTTTCACGCTCTCTTCAATTTCCCTTTGATGGACAAGAGGTAATCCCTTTGTCACCTTCTAATTGGTAACATGTTCTCGGTTTCGGGTTTTGCCTGAGTTGGCTGTTGCCTTTTTTTTTTTTTAGGGCTGCACCTATGGCACGTGGAATTCCCAGGCTAAGGGTTGATTTGGAGCTGCAGTTGCTGGCTTACACCACAGCGACACTAGATCCTTTCACCCGCTGGTGACGCCAGGGATCGAACCCGCATCCTCGTGGATAGCAGTCGAATTCTTAACCTGCCGAGCCACAACGGGACCTCTGCTGCTGTTCTTATAAAGGAAACTTCTGAGCTGCGGGCTGGCTAGGTCCCAGTGACCTTGAATGTGGCCGCAGAAGGTAACAGACAAGAGAGCAGAGGTGAAGGCTTCTGAATGAGACTAGGCTCATCCGTCCTGAGAACGTTCCTGTTACGGATGAAGCATGTCACCTGCCACAGCGGTGAACAAAGGATGTCGCAACTCTTGCCCTCAGCCGCTGCCGCTGCCCTGGACTGTGTGTGCCGAGGACTCAGGATGGGAAAGGGCAGGACCACCCCGGCCCTTGATGGCCAAGGCGCGTATCACGGCAGCGACGGCCACGAGCCCAGACGCATCCATCGTCCCACCCAGAGAAAAATGCTCAGTGTTTTCACGTGAGAACTCTGGTTTTCTTTACGAGGAATCTTGGATGTTTTGACTACCTGGTTTTTGTTGGTTGGTTGTTTTTTTTTTTTTTTTGCAAAAATGCATATATTCTGGCTGGTCCCTCGCCTCTGTGGAACAGACCCTCAGAACTGTCTGAGAGGCTGCCTCCTGGGCTTACGTCCTGGGCAAGGCTGCCGACTAACACCTCATTCTCTGCTTTTCAGGTGGGGTATTTTTTTTCTCTTGACGCTCTGTCTTCTTCCACTTTCCCTGCCGCCTCCTGTATCATCCGACTCCGCTTCTGCTTCTCACTCCCCCCATTCCTCTTTCATTTCTGATTTGGGCTCATGATGCCGGGTGTTTGTTTGTTTGTTTTTCCCTCGGTAGGAGAACGTGCCTAATCGCTTGATCATCCTTGTGGATGGTAGCCCTTGTAAATGATCGAGCGTCACTTTGCTTTATCAGTGACATCGTGTCTTAAATGTAGGAGTTTGTGTTGATGAACTTTGGAGACCGAGCTGGGAGACCTTTGTCCAACCCGTGCTTTGGGGAGCAGGTGAGAGGGCTTCCTTCATGGAGACGTTGCTTCCAACCAGGGGTCCCCACGTGGTCGCCATTCTCGGGGGAGCGCGTTGAAAATATTCAGTTTTGCTTCCCTCGTGTCATCCACAGGGCCGCCCGCGGTGTGACCCGTTAATGAGACTGTGTCTTGGCCAGATCGGGGGTGGGGTGGGGAGGAGAAGGGAGCAGGGTCGAGGGATGAAGTCGGACTGCTGAAACCGGTCGCCTTGGGGCCATTGCTGGACGTGCTTCTCTGGAAAGGTCACAGTTCTGCCTTCCTTGGGGTGGAGTCGCCTTTCCGACACAGACCTCAACCATCACGGTGCGGGATTTTCTCTCGCAGGGCGGAGGGCAGACCCACAGTCTCGGTTCCTCACTGGACATCTCCATCCGTCTCTGCCTCTTCCTGCCCTCGCGGCTCTTGGCCTTTGACTCTGCAGAAGGTACACCTTCAGGCTTCCTCAGCCTCTCGACCCTGGGGTTTGGATGCCTGTCTGGAGGGGGGCGTCCTGTGCACTGGTCTCATGGTGAACCTGACTCCCGGCCCCTCCGTCCACCAGAGGCCAGTCGCCGTGACCCTTTCCCAGTGTCACCAGGCCGAGCGTCGTCTGTGGGAGCAGAATGACCCCGGTTGATAACGGCTGCGATGGGGGCGCAGGCAGAGGCACGTGGGCGGGGGCTCCGTCCGCCCTCACTTGTCTTGCTCCCGTGCCGGGAGCTCCGTCCTCAGTCTTGATGATGAGTCCGGGCCTTCCCCGCGCTCCCAAGAGCCATCGCGCCCCGAGTCCCGTGAAGCCCCCGCTGGCGGGCTGGGTTGCTGCCCGTGTCCTGCCCACATCTGGGAAGCAAGATCTCAGAAGCCTGTCACCCACGGCACCCATCGGTCCCATACCCGGTGCGGTGAGCGCTTGATCTGCGCTTGGAGGAACTCGGGAGCAGACGAGCACCGAGCCTGAAGGAGCCGCTTCATCCCTGCCCCAGCCTTGCGTCTGCTCTGCGTCTCGTTGGCCCGTGGCGTGGGGCCAGGGCGCTTTGCTTTTCTGAGTGTGAGGGAGGGAAGAAAGCCCAGTCTGACTTCCTCTGCCCGCTCTGCGCTTGAATGCGAAAAGCAACAGTGTAAAAATAGCTCTCCTTCTGCTCTTCCTCACTGCCTGCAAGGGGCCCACGTGACACAAGGAACACAGCCGCCTCCCCATGCCTTGTTCCTGGGCTTTATCCCCAAACACTGGGAGGTATGGGGGGCATGGTGGATGCCAAGAAAAGGGAGCTTTGAATTCCCCGGGTGTCGAGTGAACCGGGAACTTCCCTGTGGGGCTCTGGTCCATACGGGCGGCCTGGGCCCCGAGGGAACCACCAGACCCCGGGGCCGGCTGTGCGGGGGCAGGGCCATGTGGCTGCTTCAGCAGAATCTCGCAGAAGGAGAAGGGGGGGACCCACGGGGACAGCAGCAGCAGAGAGACCGTAGGAAGGAGGGCAGTGAAACCAACAGTCCAGGTGCCCTTGAGGCTGGGGACTGTGGAGCCGGCTGGGAAACGGCAATGAACTTTCTAGAACTTCATATTGCACAGGGCAGTGGGGCGCAAGGGGATACGATGACGCAGTTGGGTTTTCGTTTTTCTTCTTTTAATGGCAGGAGTTTGACTTTCCTGCTGCATCTGGAGAGATGAGGACAGTTTGAAGTTAGGTGTCTCCAAATGAATGGGGTTGACTTTGAGTTTGTTAGGACGCCGGAGGGTGGGTGCTGGCTGCGTGTAGGTTGCAGATGCGGCTCGGATCCTGCGTTGGCTGTGGCTGTGGTGTAGGCTGGCAGCTGCAGCTCCAGTTCAACTCCTAGCCTGGGAACTTCATATGCCGCGGGTGTGGCCCTAAAAAGAAAAGAAAGCGAAAGAGAGAAAGTCCTTCTTGGAGCTCAGAGCTTAGGTTTGTGCCGGTGTGTGTGCTCCTAGCTGTTGTAAATAACAGCCGTGTTTGGCTGTTCGAAACATCGTAGGTGAATACCTACGCTTGCCTACAAACATTTTTCAGTTTCAGTTTTTGATTGTGGTGAAACCTCCCACGATTGACCATCGTTGCCGTTTTTTAAGTGTGTAGCCCAGTGGCTTGAAGTACATCCACGCTGTTGTGCAACCACCACCATCACCACCACCGTCTCCAGAACCTTTTCATCTTGCAAAAGTGAAACTCTGTCCCCATGAAACACTGACTCGTCACTTCCCCTCCTCAGCCCCTGGCCCCACCGTCTACTTTCTGTTTCTGTGGATGTGACAATTCTAGGGACCTCCTCTAAGTGGAATCCCACACTGTGTGTCCTTCTGGGTCTAGCTTCTCTCCCTGAGCATCATGTGGTCAAGGTTCATCCGTGTGGTAGCCTGTGTCAGAGTCTCACTCCTTTTCATGGCTGTGTAATATTCCATCACATGGATGGACTCCATGCTGTGTATCCATCTGTCCATCCGTTCATCTGCCCACCCACTCATTCATCATCCATCTGTTCTTCCATCGTCTACCCATCCATCCATCATCCATCCATCTATTCTTCTATCATCTACCCATCCATCTGGCCATCCGTTCATCATCCATCTATTCTTCCATCGCCTACCCATCCATCCGTCATCCATCCGTCATCCATTCATCATCCATCCATCTATCCATCATCCATCCATCCATCCCTTATCCATCCATCCTCCATCTGTTCATCCATCATCTACCCATCCATCATCATCCATCCATCCATGGACATTAAGGTTGCCTCTCCTTCTTGGGTGCTATAATGAAATACCTGTGTTCACATGGGTGTACAAAGTCTGACTACTTTCGAGTCTGAGTAGGGCATTTTCAATGTCTAACTCTCTTTCCTGCTTGTGGAGATACTTAAGCAGTTTCTCTTGTTTGTGTTTCTTCTTCTTCTTTTCCAATTTGCCTCTTTGCCTTCTTTTCTTCTTTCTGTCCTCCATCCTCATCAGGCCATCATGTGGGCAGCCTCTGTCCTTTTTTCTGTGCTCAAAGAGCTCTGCATGCGTGCACGCGACAGTCAGGCATCCTGCAGCATGTTATACAGGCTTTTTTGCCTCTCGCAGTTGTTAACTCAGCTTCATGATGGTCCTCCCTGGATGTTCTTGGGTGGACTTGTTCCAGGATACAGGGTGGGGGTGAGAGAGCACTCTCAGGCTTTCCGCGGAGAGCACCTGGGCAGGCAGGCTGGAGGCGAGAGGACCAGAGAGTGGACATGGATGTCGGGGACGGATGGGTGTGCATTTGGGCACGTGCTCCCCACCCCCAAACCATGCACCCTGATCACGCTCACTCTGTATCTGAGTCTCCTCCAAGCTCTGCTCCCTCTCCGCTTGGCTTGCCCATCCAGCTGGCTCCTGGTCCTTCTGCCCCAGTGCCCCACAGGTGCATCAGATCCCCAAGTCCAAATGTGAATTCTTGACCTTTCTGCGTGCCCCCTCCTTCCAACCAGCTCCTGGGGCCCAGCAGGTGCCGTTTTTCATTCCCTTTTTCCTCTGTATTCACTCTAACCAAGGCTCCTGCCCTTTTCTTTCTTTTCTTCCATTCTTTGAACTGTAGTTGATGTGTAAGGTTGTGTCAGTTTCAGGTGTGCAGCAAAGCAAATCAGGTATAATATACCTTTATTCTCATCCATCCTGGTCTGTCCCAGGAGACCGGATAGAGTTCCCTGTGCTGGACAGCAGGACCGCATGGCTTATCCATTCTCAGTGTCATAGTTTGCATCTACGAACCCCAGACTCCCCGTCCGTCTCATTCCCTCCCCCTCCCCCTTGGCAACCGCAGGTCTGCTCTCCATGTCCACGAGTCTTCTTCTGTTCTGTAGAGAGGTTCATTTGTGCCAGATTTTAGATTAAGCCAGAGAAGAGCATGGCATCACGCCATTTGCAGCCACAGGGATGGACCAAGAGAGTCTCATGCGAAGCGAAGTCAGTCAGACAGAGACAGACGATACCATAGGCTGTCATTTCTACATAAAGGTGTCTTTTCTTAGGTTCATGAGGTGACTTTTGGAAAGCCCCCCGGTCCCCTCAGGATGGGGCTGATGGCCAGGGGAACCAGCCCCTGGAGGGTTGACACTGTCAGCCCAGCCCTGACCTTGGGAAGGGGACAGGGGCCGCAGGTTGAGTTTAGTCCCCAAGGACCCAGGCGGTCATCAGGTCTATGTAATGCAGCCTCTCGCAAAATCCCAAAAAGCTAGGGTCCAGAGCTTCCGGGTTGGTGAACGCGCGGAGAGAGGGGGAGCGTGGCCCCCAGAGTGGGTGTGGGAGCGCCCCCCTTCTTCATAGCTTGCCGTCCGCACCTCTCCCGTCTGGCCCTCCCTGAGCTGTATCCTTTTATAATAAACAGGTGATCTAGTGCATGAATGGCTGCCGAGTTGTGTGAGCCGTGCCAGCCAGTTCATTGAAACACCCGGTGAGGGGGTCGTTACCTTCCACCTGGAGCCCGTCGGTCCCAGGACTTGCCGTGGCGTCTGACGCGGGGGACAGTCCTAAGAGGCCGGCCCTTACCCCGTGGGGTCTGATGCAAACTCCGGGTGGGTGGCGTCAGCGCCGAGGTAGTGCTGTGGCAGGAAACCCAGCTGGTGGCCGAGCGTGGCGGGTCAGGCGTGGGAGGGACCATCCCACCCCCTGCAGTTGAGCGCTGATTACACATGCTCAAGCCTGCCTCTTTCCTCCGTGGGTCAGCCTGCCCGGGGATGGCATTGCAGTCCCGCCGGCAGCCAGGTGACCGAAACAGACTCTGACCCAAGGCTCTCCTGCCCGCATCACCTGGTCTCCACCCGCGCTGTGTTTAGGGACGCACATTCCACGTGCTTGCTTAACCCTGGTTTCTCTCACTCCTCGGTGGTGCCCTAATGTCCCTCGTGGTGAATTATCTGATGCCCCTGAGGGGTGAAGGGACTGGCTTTGCGGGCTTGCGATGCCTTGTTCCTTGGAGCTGAGAACCGATTCCTTGGAGCTGAGAACCAATCCAGGTAGATGCTTGTCCTGGTGCTGGAGTAGGTCTGGGAGCTGTGCGGACAGCGGCTTGACCGGCCAGGGAGCTGTAGCAGAGGGACCCGATCCTGAAAGACGTAAATCGTAACGCATGATGCTTATATGTGCACATGTCTGAACGCGTGTCTGTTTGCCGTCTCCATAGCATTGGTCTCTAGCAGATCTTAACATCAGCCGAGACACAGGTGCTGGCATCTTTCTACCGCTAGCCCGTCTTCGCATGTGTCTGTACACGCATCTCGGCGTCTGTCCATCGGCAGAGGCGTCGTCACCTCACCTAGGGGTGAGTCTTGTCCTAGAGTAATCTGTTTCATAGGTAGCTTTGCTTTCCTAATACGTATAGATGTATCTTTTTAAAAAAATGTATTTTGCATATATTATTTATCTATTTATGTATTGCTTTTTAGGGCCGCACCTGCGATATATGGACGGTCCAAGCCTAGGGGTCGAATGGGAGCTACAGCTGCTGACCTGCACCACAGCCACAGTAACGTGGGGTCCAAGCTGCATCTGTGACCTACACCCCCACTCACGGCAATGCTGGATCCTTAACCCACTGAGCGATGCCAGGGATTGAACCCGCAACCCCATGGTTTCTAGTCGGATTCGTTTCCACTGAGCCACAATAGGAAGTCCTGCATATGCTTTTAAGTTATAGTGGATTTCCAAAGGGACCCAGTCATACGTTTACGTACATTCCCTGTCTTATATTATCTTCTATCATGGTCTATCCCAGTAGACCTATAGAGGTGCCGTAACCTGCAGCTGTATCCAGAGCATGGGTGTCCACCAAACCTTAGCATCGGTCTGTGCACCCATGCTGGCATCTGTCCATCTTTTTGAGTATCCCAGCATCTACTCAGGGCTGTATCTTTTTAAAAGAATGATACTCTGTTTCTCTCTTCTAATCCCGGTAGGCGTATCTTAAGCTGTCCACGAAATTTTAACATCGGTCCATACCCAGATGCTGGCATCTGTCCATCTACGTGAGCATCTAAACATCTCTCTGGGGGTGTATCTTCTTTAACCATAATATTCTGTTTATAGGTTTATTTTTCCTCTCCTAATACCTATAGATGTATCTTTTTTAAATTTTTTTTATTTTTATTTTTTGTCTTTTTGCCTTTCCTTGAGGCGCTCCCACCGCATACAGAGGTGCCCAGGCGAGGGGTTGTATTGGAGCTGTAGCCACCGGCCTATGCCAGAGCCACAGCAATGCGGGATCCGAGCCGCCTCTGTGACCCACACCACAGCTCAAGGCAACACCGGATCCTTAACCCACTGAGCAAGGGCAGGGATCGAACCCGCAACCTCATGGTTCCTAGTCGGATTCGTTAACCACTGAGCCACGACAGGAACTCCAAGATGTATCATTTTTTTAAAAAAACCCCTCTACATGTATTTTTAAAGTACAGTTGATGGACCACATTGTGCCCGTTTCTGCAGCATAGCGAAGCGTCTCAGCCATACATATATACACATTCCCTGCTCTATCATCTTCCATCCTCTTCTATCCCACTATGTGCATAGCTGCATCTGCACAGGCATCTGCGCCGTACCATTGACCTCTGGCAAATCTTAACATCAGTCCGGAGCTAGATCTTGGCACCTGTCCGTCTCTGTGAGTATCTTCCCATCTTCCTAGGGCTGTAACTTGTTTTAAAATAATAGTGTGTTTAAAGGTTGTTTTTCTCCTCATACCTGTAGATGTATCTTAACACACACCTGTCCCAATTCATTCCTGCCTGCGAAATCCTAACATCCGTCCATGCATAGATGCTGGCGTCTGTCCATCTATACGAGCATGTGAACCTCCAGCAAGGGGTGTATCTTTTTTTAAAGTAAGAATCTGCTTATAGGTTGAGTTTTCTAAGAGCTATAGATATGTCTGTCTTAACGTGCACCTGTCCCATGCCCTTCGTGCTTGCGAAACCTTCGCATCGGTCCACACCCAGTTCTCAGCCTCTGTCCGTGCATATACCCCAGTGTCCACCTGTAGACACATCCTAACCTGTCTGAACAGGTAACCCCGCCTCCATCTCCAGCACACGGATCTGTGCAGGTGTCTCACCACCCCTGAACACGTCGGGGTCCGTGTCTGCCCGCAGGTTCTGGACGGGCCACGACGACCGCTTCCTGTACATGCTGATGGAGTTCGTGCCGGGCGGCGAGCTCTTCAGCTACCTGCGCAACCGGGGCCGCTTCTCCGCCACCACCGGGCTCTTCTACTCGGCGGAGATCGTGTGTGCCATCGAGTACCTGCACTCCAAAGAGATTGTCTACAGGGACCTCAAGCCGGAGAACATCCTGCTGGATAGGGACGGGCACATCAAGCTCACCGACTTCGGGTTCGCCAAGAAGCTGGTGGACAAGTAAGTGACCGTCCCCAGCCCCGTTTTCCCCTCCCGCCCCTGCCCTGCCTCTGGCCGCCACCACTCTGTCCTATTCTGGGCGTTCTGTTGGTGCCAGAGTCTGTGTAGACGTGATAGCATCGTGTCTTTCACCCTCTGACGTCTCGGAGTATGAGCATCTCTGGGTCCATGCTCGTGGCTGCAGGTGGCGTGATTTCTTCTTTATGGCTGCGTCCTATTCCCTCATGGATCGGTAGCACCGTTGTTTTTTTTTTTTTTTTTTCCTTTTTGCCGCTGCATCTGTGATAGAGGGACGTTCCCAGGCTAAGGGTTGAATTGGAGCTGCAGCTGCCGGTCTACACCACAGCCACAGCCACGCCAGATCTGCGCCACATCTGGGACCTACAGCACAACTCATGGCAGTGCCAGATCCTTAACCCACTGAGTACAACCAGAGATCGAACCTGTATCCTCACAGACTCTACGTTGGGTTCTTAACCTGTGGAGCCACACCGGGAACTCCTGTACCATGTCTTCTTGGTCCATTGCTCTGGTGAGGGATGCTTAGGTTGCTTCCATGTTTCAGCTATTGCGAATAGGGCTACTGTGAACATTGGGGTGCACGTATTTTCTGGAATGGTCTTTTTTTTTTTGTCTTTTTGCTATTTCTTGGGCCGCTCCCACAGCATATGGAGGTTCCCAGGCTAGGGGTCCAATAGGAGCTGTAGCCGCTGGTCTACCCCGCAGCCACAGCAACTCGGGATCCAAGCCACATCTGCAACCTACACCACAGCTCATGGCAACGCCGGATCGTTAACCCACTGAGCGAGGCCAGGGACTGAACCCGCAACCTCATGGTTCCTAGTTGGATACGTTAACCACTGCGCCACGACGGGCACTCCAGTCTTTTTTTTTTTTTTTTTTAACGTGGGAGGAAGTATGCCTAGGAGTGGGATTCCAGCATCATAGGATAGTTCTATTTTTAGTTTTTTTTTTTTTTTTCTCCTGTTTTCCTTTTTTTCACAGCTGCATCTGTGGTCGAGGATGCAGCTCGGCTCTGGTGTTGCCGTGGCTGTGGTGTGAGCCTGCAGCTGCAGCTCCGATTTGACCCCCATCCTGGACCTTCCTTTTGCCACAGGTGCAGCCATAAAAGGGAAAAAAAAAATCTTACATCGCTTATTATAAAATACTTCTTGGATTTTTCTCCCTGAGAAGCCTGAATGCTGTGTTTAACTGAGAAACAGCGTTTATAGCAAATGTCTATCCTTATATGATACAAAGCTTAGAAACGGACAGTATTCAGCATAAGTGAGGCTGATATATTTCAAAGCTGTATGTGTTGAATTTTTACGAGTGTTTTAGTCTCTAAAGAGCATACTCTTTCCTTTAGGATCGTTGCTGCCTTTAATATATAGGATAAAAGAATAATTGGTGACATTTTAAATCCTGTGCCCTTAAGCCAGGAGGACCTGTTACTTGAAGCGCTCGAGGCTTCTTCCGAGTCTAAAAGTCTGGTGAGAATGCAGTTCTAGATTTATTTTATTTTATTTATGGTCACATCTGCAGCATATGCAAGGACCTGGGCCAGGGATTGAATCGGAGCTGCAACTGCCATGTATGCCACAGCACTGGCAATGCAGGATCCTTCATTTTATTTATTTATTTATTATTATTATTTTTATGTTTATTTTTTTAATTTTATTTTTTTATTACTCAATGAATTTATCACACCTGTAGTTGTACAATGATCATCACAATCCAATTTTATAGGATTTCCATCCCACAACCCAAGCAACATCCCCTCACCCTCCCCAAACTGTCTCCTCCGGAGACCGTAAGTTTTTCAAAGTCTGTGAGTCAGCATCTGTTCTGCAAAGAAGTTGTCTGTCCTTTGTTCAGATTCCACATGTCAGTGAAAGCATTTGATGTTGGTGTCTCATTGTCTGGCTGACTTCACTTAGCATGATAGTTTCTAGGTCCATCCATGTTGCTAAAAATGCTGGTATTTCGTTCTTTTTAATGGCTGAGTAATATTCCATTGTCTATATGGAGCATGTCTTCTTGACATTTAGGTTGTTTCCATGTCTTGGCTGTTGCAAATAGTGCAATGCAGGATCCTTTCATGCACTGCACCAGGCTGGGGATTGAACCCACATGTCACAGCAATCTAAGGTGCTGTGCTCGGATTCTTAACCCACGGTGCCACAGTGGGAGCTCCTCAATTCTAGATTTTAAAAAAATTTATGTAAGGATTTTAATTTTTTCCATTGTAGCTGGTTTACAGTGTTCTGTCAGTTTTCTGCTGCACAGCAAAGGGACCCTATCACACACACGTATGTACATTCTTTTTCTCACGTTATCCTCCGTCAGGCTCCATCACAGGGTGACTCGGTAGAGTTCCCTCAAATCTACCTTTTTATTCCAAAGAAACGAGTCACATCAAAGTGATTAAAGGCAGGAGATAAAACTGCCTTATTTTCCACGTGGGCAGTTTCTCTTCCTTCACATCAGACGTTCGTTTTCTAGGTTTTTGGTTTGTGGGGTTTTTTTTTTTTTTTGTGTGTGTGTGTGGCAGGGGGTTTGTTTTGCTGTGGTTTTGTTGTTGTTGTTTTGAACCCCTGATAAAATGGAAGCTTTTTCCCCCAGCATCCCCCACGGGCCACCCAACCAGGTGGTACACCTAGGCATTAAACAGAGACAGCGAAACAGAGCAGGAGACACAGGGGCCTCTTGTTTTTCTTTTTTTCGTGTTTGCTGGACGCGTCGTTCATTTATCACGTGTTCGTTGCTGCCTGAAGTAGCATCTTGTCGTTTTTCCGTCCCACGTATGAGACTTTGCATCCGCGAATCCCAAACTCTTGCACCATCCCCTCAAGCTCTCATGCATTTAAAAAAAAAATACTGTATCAAAGGAGAAGAAACATAACAATGTCGTGTTAGTTTCTGCTGCACAGCAGGGATGCAGGGATCCATATGGATACATGCGCTTTCGTCTCCGCCCGCCTCTGCATCTCTCCTCGGATGCGGCGTGTATCTCTCTGGGCCGGACAGTGGGACCGTCTTATTTATCCGTCCTATACATGACCGTTTGTATCTGCTCACCCCAGGCTCCTCTGCCTCCCCTCTTCATGCGTGTTTTTTTTTTTTTTTAATTATTTTATTGACGGATGGTTGATTTACCATGTAGTAGTTTCTGCTGCACAGCTGAGTGATTCAGTCACACAGACGCACATATGTACATAATATATGTGTGTGTATAAATATATACATTGTAGCATCTTGTTGCTGATTCATTCATTCACTAGTTTGCATCTACTCACCCCAAACTCCCCGTCCCTCCCCTCTCCCCTCCCCCTTGGCAACCCCACGTCTTTTCTCCTGGCTCGTGTGGACTCTCCCTTTTCTGATGTCATCACAGCTTCTGAGGATAACTCGCAGCCCTACCGTCTTCTGTTTCCAGGGACAAAGATGTGTGTTTTGTTCCTCTGGACAGTTTTTGCCAGCGACCTTTTGCACGTTGCTGCCCCTCTCGAGTGGTGCGGTCCAGCACACACCCAAGGCAGACCCCACGAAGTATTGCACATTACCAAGTGGCCGTGCTCGCAGCAGAAAAACAGGGGTAGCTTATGTGTTGAAGAGAGTGGATTTAATTCATTATATCCCACAGAGGGTCATTGCCGCGTATACTCAGCATCGGCCTTGAGACGGCACATGCCTTTTTGCTGCTGAAGTTTGGATATTCCAGGCGCCTTGCATTTTTAGGACACGTCTCAAATCAGGGCACGGAGTGTTTATCAGCAACCCTTGGTCTGTACTTAGGGTCCTTAATCCTTAGAGCTGGGCAAAAATTCGCTTCGTGTGCCGAGATCTCCAGAAATAGTTTTTTTCTGGCACAGCATCGAGTATAGGTTCCAGCACGGCATCCGGTACAGGTTGTTAGATTTAAATTCACATCCATTAAAATTGATCTAATTCATTGCAGGTAGATCAGCTTCAGCTCCTCTGTGCCTTTAAACTACTCAGATGCTCCATGTAGCTAGTGGTTCCCATATGGGACGTCGAAAACTCACCCGTGGTGTCCTGTTCCATGATGAGACGGGGCTGGGTCAGGTGATAGCTGTATCCTCTGCTGTAGAAACACCTGTGTTGCTGGAAATGATTTGGAGACAGTTTTACATTCAATGACTCCTCTCTGTTGGTTTTTAGAAAGGGACCGTGCTAGGATCAGGTTTATGATGCAGTTAAATTCACCTCATTTTTCCCTATAAATTTTCACCCATTGCACGGCTCAGAATAAAACTCCTAGAGGAGAGAAAACTACATAATTTTAAAGATTGGTTTTATAACGTTGGTGCTGCCCCCTATTGGCAGCACGTGGTATATGGTCCGCCTGGTTTTTTTGTGTGTTTTTTCTGTTTTGGGTTGTTTTCATGGCGGCACCTTTGGCATATGGAAGTTCCCAGGCCAAGCAAAGGTTGATTCGGAGCTGCAGCTGCAAGCCTATGGCACAACCACATTCATAGCAACATCGGATCCAAGGCACATCTGCGACCTATGCTGTAGCTTGTGGCCACACCTGATTTGTAACCTCCTGAGCAAGGCCAGGGATGGAACTCGCATCCTCATGGACACTATGTAGGGATCTTAACCCACTGAGCCACAACAGGATTCTTTTTTTTTTTTTTGTCTTTTTTGGGCTATACCTGTGGCATATGGAGGTTCCTAGGCTAGGGGTCAAATTGGAGCTGTAGCTGCCCGCCTACACCACAGCCACAGCAACATGGGATCTGACCTGCATCCGTGACCTACACCACAGCTCACGGCAATCCCGGATCCTTAACCCGCCGAGCAAGGCCAGGGATCGAACCTCCGTCCTCATGGATGCTCGTCAGATTGATTTCCGCTGAGCCACGATGGGAGCTCGGGGACTGATTTTGTTTGTTTGTTTGGAAGTTGTTTCTTTATCAACACCACCTCCATCATCTCAGCAGCAGCACCACCACCACCACCGGCAGCATCACCATTGCTGGGGATGGACTTTGTGTTCCTTCAAACGTCCCGTGTTGAAGCTCTAACCCCCACTGGGGCTGTATGTGCAGAGGGTGTTGTTTGGAGGTAACTAAGGTGACATGAGGTCGTGAGAGCAGAGTCCTAACCCCATAGGACTGGGGACCTTCTAAGACATTTATTTCTCAGAGTTCTGGAAGTCCACGGTCTGCGTGTTGGCGGATTGGGCTCCTGCGGAGGCTTTCTTCCTGGCTCGCAGGTGCTCTCCCGCTCGCTGTGGCCTTCCTTACGGGGTAGAGAAGGCTCTTCCTCTTCTTCCTTCCTCCGTTCTTTTTTTCTTTCTTCTCTCTTTCTCTTTTTTTTTTCCTTTCTTTATCTCTTTTCCTTCCTTCTTTCCTCCCTTCCTCTCTCTTTTTCCCTTTCTTTCTCTGTCTTTCTTTTCTCTTGATCTCTTTTCCTTCCTCCCTCCCTCCCTCCCTTGGCGTGTGGAAGTTCCCAGCCCAGGGTTTGAACCTGTGCCTCAGCAGTGAACTGAGCTGCTGCCGTGCCAGTGCCGGATCCTTAACCCCTCACGCCGTGACAGAACCCCTCTTCCTCTTCTTAAACAAGGACATGCGTCATCGGACCTGTCCCCGCCGTAACTTGATTGCGTCTACAAGACCCTGTTGCCAAATAAGATGACATTCATTCACAGGTACCAGGATTTGGGACGCGGGGGGGACCACAGCCCAGGACGGGTGCCGTTGAAGGCGGCGGGCCGTAGGAGCACGTGAGCAGCGTGACCTCGCTTTGACAGAGAGCCCTGTCTTTCCTCGGAGGACGGCCTCCAAACCCCGGGTATCGTAGGTATGGAAACCGCGAGAAATCGGAGAAGAGCGAGTGTCACCTTGCCCTTCGCTCCAGGAGCCAACCGAGCAAAAAAAGAGATAGACCAGGGGCATGGAAAATTCACAGCCCAGACCTGCAGTCTCCCAGCAGCATCCGGGGCTGTCTGCTGTGTCTTAACGTCTTTATTGCAGTCGGAAGCTCTTTCTGGCTATCTGTGCCTGTGTGTCCAGGAAGCATGGGAGCTTTTCCCAGGAAGCTTTTCCTGGAACGAGGGAGCAGGTCCCCGAGTTTCCGTAGAAACTGGCAAGTCATCCAGCCTTCGAGCTGTGCCCCTGACCCTGGCAAGAGGCTCACCTTTCTAGCTGTAAGTGGAGACACTGTGCCCGAGGCAGGTACAGTTACCTGCCACCACCTCCACCTGGTGTTGGCATCCCCAAAGAGCCAGGCTTCCAGCTGGGGTCAGGCCACCTTGGATGCGCCACCCATCTCGGAATGCAGTATGAAGGGGCCAATAACTCGATTGTTCGACTGAATTAAAGACGTTTGTGAGTCTAGGCAGCTGGGGTTGACTTTGGGTTGATTCAGTTGGAGGGATGCTTCTGGGGTGGGGTGCGTGGAAGCTCAGGTCCTAGACGCAACTTTGGGGGACGAGAAACTCTTCATGGGTGCCTCCGGGCACCCAGATCAGATCCGCCTTGCCCAGCCCAGCAGGTAGAGCGCGCCCCTTCTGCTCTTCTCCACGTGGCGGGTCCCCCGTCCTGCGTCTCCTTCCGTTTCTGGCATTCCTGCTTTCCTCTGAATCGTACTTCCTGGCTGGCTTCCAGGCTGCACCATCTCCCCCTGAGCCGAGGGCCTGTAACCCCGTTCCTTCCATAGGATTTGAAATCTGAATGGGACTTGGTGTCACAAGGGGCTGTGGGGAAAGAGGGGAGAGTGTTGTGTGACCACAGGGAGCTGGGGGGCGGGGGGGTGTCCTGGGGGAGGGAAGCAAAGAGAGACTCAAGTGCACCTTCGGGTGGGTTCCCAGAAGGAGCCAAAGTCCCCCCGCCGACCCCCAGACCTTGGGGGGCAGGGACGGCACGGCTGGATGCTGCTTTTGTAACAGCATCAGCGTGGGCTTGGTGACGGGCACCGAGACACAGAGCAGACAGGCACACCTGTGAGCCGACGCTCTTGTTCTCTTTACATTAAACCTGCAAGATAGGGTCTCTTGGGAGCTCCCTGGTGGCTTCGTGGCTTAAGGATCCGGCATTGTCACTGCAGCAGCTTGGGTCACTGCTGTGGCTCGGGTTCCATCTCTGGCCTGGGGACATCTGCATCCCTGGGCCTGGCTGACAAAGAAAAAGCTCAGACACAGGTGTGTCTCCAGTTACTGGTTCCAGATTCCTTCCAAACCCACCCTTTGTCCAGCTTCTGCCAAGGTCCTGATCCCCTTACCTTGATTTTGGGGATCAGACACTTCTTCCTGGGCCTCCCATCCATGGGGACACCCTGCTTCCTTAGCCTCTTCTGTCGCTGCACTTTTTTGTTCTCTTTAGGGCTGCACCTGCAGCACAGGGAAGTTCCGGGGTATACCACAGCCGCGGCAACTTCGGATCTGAGATGCACTTGCAGCCCGCGCCACAGCTTGTGGCAGCCTCGGATCCTGAACCCGCTGAGATCCCGCCCAGCCTTGGCGGGCGAAGGGTTTAGAGAGATGCATGCGGACACCTACGAGGACCGCATTCTTGACATTGATCATGAGCTTTTCATCGTCACACAGCTCAAGGCAGGATCCAGGGTTCGAACCCACACCCTCACGCACCCTGTGAGGGTCCTTCACCCACAGAGCCACCACGGGAACTCCTGTCTCTGCCCGTGCAGACGTTTGAAGTGTGGCCAACATAGACCGTTCTTCACCAAGTTCAAGGCTAAGATTCAGCGGGTTTACCGCTATCCCTAACATGTGGTGTGACCGTCCCCGCCATCCTTCTCCAGAACATTCCTCATCTTGCACAGCGGAACCTGTCCCCATTAAAATGTGCTGACTCCCCACTGCCCCAGCCCTCAGCCCCAGCAGCTACTCTTCTGTCTGAATCTGACTCTCTAAGGACCGCATGGAAGGAGAAGCCTGCAGGATGTTCCTTTGGCGACTGTGTCTTCAGGGTCCGATGCAGCCCCGATCCGAGTTCCTTTCTTTGGTGGACTGGAGATGATTCCGCTGTGTGGATGTGTTACGTTTTGTGTATCTCCTCATTCACGGGGGCACTTGTGTTGCTTCCGCCTTTTGGCTGTGGTGAGGAGTCCTGCTTTGAATGCGGGGGTTTAACCATCTCTTCCAGACCCTGCTTTCATTTCTTTGGGATAAACGCGCCGGACCAGGGTGGCTGCATCCTATGCCAGTTGTCTGTTTCCTTTTCTGAGCAACCGCCATGCGGTGCTCCATCGTGGCGGCACCAGTTGACATGCCTGCCAGCCGCGCAGGAGGGTTCCCTTTTCTCCACACCCCCTCCAGCGTGTGTCATTTGCAGACTTACTATTCATAATGGCCACTCTGACAGGTGTGAGGTGCTCCTGCGTTGTGGTTTCGATTTGCATTTCTCTAATAATCTGCCACATTGAGTATCTTTTCATGCACCTGCTGGTCATCCGTATGTCTTCTTTGGACAAATGTCTATTTATGCCTTCAGGCTTTTTTTCTTTTTTGGTCTTTTGTCTTTTGAGGGCCGCACCCGTGGCATATGGAGGTTCCCAGGCTAGGGGTCAAATCGGAGCTACAGCTGCTGGCCTGCACCACAGCCACAGCAACGCAGGATCCGAGCCGCGTCTGCAGCCTACACCACAGCTCACGGCAACGCCGGATCCTCAACCCACGGAGCAAGGCCAGGGATCGAATCCACAACCTCGTGGTTCCTAGTCGGATTCGTTAACCACTGAGCTTTGACGGGAACTCCCGCTCCCCCATTTTTTGATTGACTTCTTTTTTTCCCTTGATAGTGAACTGCATGAGCGGTTTGTATATTTTGGATTATTCATCTCTTGTCGGTTGCATCATTTGCAAATGTTTTCTCCCCCTCGGTGGGCTGGCTTTTTGCTTTGTTGATGGTTTCCTTTGCCTGCAACTCTTTTAGGGTTCCTGTGGTCATGCCTTGGTGTACGTTTGCTTTTATTTTCGTTGCTCTCGGGGGTGACTCCCAAAAGCTCTCCCCATCCTGTCAACACGGGTCTCTGTTGTTTTCATCATTGCCCTCCTCCGTGGGGGACATGCTCGCCTCTGCACTTTTGCCTCTTTTTCTTCCTGCTGCTCGGGGGACCGTCCCAAGGAGGATGTGAAGGTCTTTGTCACGGGAGACTCAGCGCATCCTTTTTCTGAGCTGTCGCTTCCCGCCTTGATGACAGGCTGTCGTCTCTCCAAGCCTTGGCCAGGTGTTTAAAGAGCTGAGCATGGTCTTGACGTCAGAGGCTGCGTTTGCAAATGCCTTGGCTCCCTGCTCATCAGGTGGCTTTTCATCCCTCACTAGCACAAGTGGGGATCCACATTCTGCAGCAAGACACCCTCACGTGCTCTAGGCGCGGAGGTGAACTGTGTAAGCGGTGAGAGCTGTGGCCAACAGGGGGGTGGCTGTTCAATTCCTGGGGCTGCCGTGACAAAGTGCCACAAGGTAAGGGGCTGAACACCACAGAAGGTTATAGCACCCTGGTTCTAAAGGCCATGGGAGGACTCACATATACGCAGAATCTAAGATAGGATGCACGTGGAGCGTTCCCGTCGTAGATCAGCAGTAATGGACCTGATGGCATCCATGAGGTTGCAGGTTCGATCCCTGGCCTCGCTCTGTGGGTTACGCATGCTGCGTTGCCGTGAGCTATGGTGTGGGTCGCAGATGTGGCTCGGATCCCACATTCCCATGGGATGTGGTCTAGGCCAGCAGCTGCAGCTCGGATTCGAGCCCTAGCCTGGACCCTTCCATATGCCATGGCTGCAACCCCCCCTCCCCAAATAAGGACACACATGAACATATTGACAAGACAGAAACAGACCCACAGACATAGAAAACAAACTTACTGTTACCAAAGGGGACCCCAAGAGGGGAGATGGATAAATTAGGAGTTTGAGCAGGTGCACACTACAGTGAAGAAGATAAACAGCAAGGACCTACTGTACAGCACAGGGAGCTCGATTCAATATCTTGTAATAACCGGTGTAGGAAATGAAGGTTTTAGCAGAGCCATGGTCTCTCGAAAGGCTCTAGAAAACCGTGTGTTCTGTGCCTCTCTTCTAGCTTCTGGTAGCCTCACATGTTTTCTGGCTTGTAGGCACAGAAGATAGGAGCTAGAATATTATTCAGCCATAGAAAGAAGGAAATCTGGCCATTTGGGACAACATGATATAGATCTGGAGGGTTTTATACTGAATGAAATAAGTCAGACAGAAGGACACAGCCCGTAGGATCTTGCTTGTATGTGGAGTCTAAAAAAGCTTCCTTGGGAGTTCCCGTTATGGCTCAGCAGGTTAAGGACGCTGTGGGGATGCAGGTTTGATCCCTGGCCTTGCTCAGTAGGTTAAGGAACCGGCGTGGCCCCAAGCTGCAGTGTAGGTTGCGGGCATGGCTCAGGTCTGGTGCGACTGTGGCTGTGGCATAGACCTGCAACTGTAGCTCTGATACAACCCTTAGCCTGGAATTTCTGTATGTCACAGGTGTGGCCTTAAAAAGAATAAGAAATAGAATGAAAAATGAAAAAGCTCAATTTGAGATCCTGCTCTTGGGTATGTATCTGGCAAAGGTGAAAACTCTTAATTAAAAAGATACACGCACCCCAATGTTCACTGCAGCACTGTTCACAGTAGCCGAGACATGGAAGCCGCCTAAATGTCCATTAGCAGAGGAAGGGATAAAGAGGATGTGGTCCATAGACACAGTGGAATATTACTCAGCCATGAAAAAGAACGAAAGCATGCCATTCGCAGCAACACGGATGGACCGAGAGATTCTCATACTAAGTGAAGGAAGCTGGACAGAGAAAGACAAATACTACATTGTATCGCTTAGATGTGGAATCTCAAATATGACACAAATGAATTTATGAAAGAGAAACAGACTCATAGACATGGAAAACAAACTTAGGGTTACCAAAGGAGAAAGGAGAGGAGGGAGAAGGGAGGAGTTTGGCGTTAACAGATTCCCACTGCTCTGTAGAAACGAGATAAACAAGGACCGACTCCATAGCACAGGGAACCATATTCAGTGTCTTGTGATAACGCGTAATGGAAAATAATTCGAAAACCTGAAACTCACACAACTTTGTCAATCTAAACAAACAAACAAAGAAATAAAAGTAAAAGCAGACGTCCCTGAGCTGGAGAGCAGCAAGTGGCTGCCAGGGGTGTGGGAGGAGGCAGGGGCCAGCGGTGCAGGTACCAGTGAAATGATGTAATGTCTCTGATAGTGACAGACACGTGAACAGAAACCAGATGAAACAGGCAGAGGCCCTTGATGGCCTTGGGCTTTGATCCTAGATGAGACGATAGGATAGAAAGAGCCAGGTGAATTGCACACCTTGCTTGCTCTGGAACAGCCCCGCAAACAAGGAAACAAACAGTCCCACTTACAGGAGAATTGCTCTTGTAGGAAAAGAGAGTCACCTCTCCTGACAAAGGTGTTATCTAAAAAATGTGTTTTCCTAAAAAAGGAGTTTTGCTAAAGGATTGTGGCCCTTACAGCAACAGTGTCAGGGAGTGATTCTCCTCTGCTTTGGACACGGGGGTTGAAAATTTTAATTTTCCTTCTTTCTTGCTGACGGGCTGCAGCATCCAGGGACTCAAAAGGGTGCCGTCCTGAAGCAGAATCTGTTCAGAGCTGCGTTAATGCAGTGGGATTTTTCGGGGACCAGGTTAAACCATCATCCTTGGGGTGTGGCACAGAAACAACGTAGCTTTTCCGACATTGTGTGAAGACGCCTCTGACATAAAGCTCACCATTTTAAAGTGAAGAATTCACTGGCATTGACTTTGGCACATTCTCTGTGCTGTGCAACCCTCATCTCTGTTTAGTTCTAGAAGTTGTCACCCCCCCCCCCAAAGAAACCCCAAACCCATTATCCTGTTTCCCCTCCCCCAGCCCGTGCCAACCGCAAATGCACTTCCTGTCTCTCTGGACTGCCCTATTCTGGATGTTTCCTGTCTGTGGAATCACACACTGTGTGTCCTCATGGGCCTGGCTTCTCTCACTGAGCATTGTGTGTTCAAGGTCCACCTGTGTGGCGGCCTGCCTCAGAGCTTCACTCCTTTTCATGGCTGCATGATATTCCACCATGTGGGTGGATCACATGCTGTGTATTCATCCACCCATCCATCCATCTATTTATCCATCTACCATCCACCCATCCATCCATTGTCCACCTATACATTGTCCCCCCCACCCACCCACCCATCATCCATCATCTACCCATCCATCCATCCATTTTCTCTTCACCCATCATTCATCCACCCACCCGTCCATCTGTCATCCACCCATCCATTATCTATATCCTTCCATCCATCCATCATCCATCTGTCCACCTGCCAATCCATCCATCATCCATCCACCTGCCCATCCATCCATCATCCATCCTTCATCCATCCATCCATCCATTTTCTCTTCACCCATCATCCATCCACCCACCCGTCCATCTGTCATCCACCCATCCATTATCTATCTATCCTTCCATCCATCCATCATCCATCTGTCCACCTGCCAATCCATCCATCATCCACCCATCCATCATCCATCCATCCATCTATCCATCTACCATCCACCCATCCATCCATTGTCCACCTGTACATTGTCCACCTACCCACCCATCCATCATCCATCCACCCATCCATCATCTACGCATCCATCCATCCACCCACCCATCCATCTTCTATTCATCCATCATCCATCCATCCACCTACCCATCCATTATCCATCCATCCATCATCCATCCGTCCACCTGCCCATCCATCCTTCATCCATCCATCCGTGACACTCGGGGTGTTTCCCCCTTTGCTGCTCTTGTGAATAATGCTGCAGTGATGACTCTAGTGACCTCTGTGGATGGACCCCAGTCCGTTTATCCATCTTCCACTGGTGGCTCTTTATCTTTTTTGTTTCTTTGTTTTTTTAAGTGAGGGAAGAGTGCCGTATGACATTGTATTGGTTTCAGGTGTACACTGTCATGATTCAGTATGTGTATATGTTACAAAGCGATCTTTCCGGGAAATCTAATTAACATGCATCACAGGTACACATTTTTTCCCTCCTCTTGATGAGAACTTTTAAGGTCCACTTCCTTACCACCTTTCCACTATGCAGTGGTATATGCTGAGCCAGAGTCCCCATGCTGGGCATGGCATCCCCAGGACTTACCTTCTACCTGGAAGTTTGTTTGTACCTTTTTCACCTTTTCACAGGTGAATTGTTGTGAGCAAAATCCTCCAGACTGACATATACCAACGAGGAGAAAATTAAGAAAAGCGGTGTGTTATTTCCCACAGGGCATAGACATTTAGTTATTTTAGCAGAAACATTAGAAATCTCAAGGTTTTGAAGTTCCTGTTATGACTCGGTGGTTAGCAAACCCAACTAGGATCCATGAGGATGCGGGTTTGATCCCTGGCCTCGCTCAGTGGGTTATGGATTCGGCATTGCCGTGAGCTGTGGTGTAGGTCGCAGACGCAGCTCGGATCCCATGTTGCTGTGGCTGTGGTGTAGGCTGGCAGCTACAGCTCCGATTGGATGCCTAGTCTGGGAACCTCCATGTGCCGTGGGTGTGGCTTCAAAAAGACACACACACACACAAATCTCAAGTTGATACATTAAAACTTTAGGGTATAAAAAAAATTAAAAAATTTAATACTTTAGGCTTTTTTTAAGTACAAAGAGGAGACAGTGAATGTTTCTCTCTTGTTTGTTGTGAAAAACACATATCCTACAAGGACCTATTGTAGAGCATAGGGAACTATATTCCATATGGTATTAACATAAAGGAAAACAATCTGAAAAAGAAAAAAATATATATATATACACATACACAGTTTTATATATATATTCAGTTTTATATCTATATAAACTGAATCACATATACTTATATATAAATATATACTTTTATAGGTATTTCTATTTTCTATAAAATATATATTATAGCTATAATTATATATATATATTTGTATAACTGAGTCACTCTGCCGTACTGCAGAAAGTAACACAACATTGAAAATCAACTCAACATCAATTAAAAAAAAAAATGAAAAACACATCTAAGGAGGAGATGCATCCGAGCAATCAGAAATTTCCAGCTTCTCCGCTGGTCGCCGTGCTTGCTTTCAGCCAGCTGCCCTCTAGGTGGCGCTAAAAGCTAAGGTTTGTTTTGTTTTGTTTTGTTTGTTTTGTTTTTTGGGGGCAAGTCTCAACGCACCTTTCTGAAGCTCTCTTCCCTGTTTAAGCCCCACACATCCCAGAGGTCCTCAACCTGAGGAATTCCGAAAGCTGCCACTGATGCTAAAATGACCTGAACACACAGAAGCATGGAAAACACTTCAGACCTTTTGCAGAGCAGGTGGCAGAAACACGCACTCTGCATGTCCTCCGGGGCGACCGAACCAGCTGGCGTGTGGGTTCCTGAGGGTTCCTCCCAGGCGGGGGGTTCATGCATCCATCCTTGAATCTTCCTTTTGCACCTCATTTTATGGGAAAGCGAGGACTGAGTGGCACAAGCAGGCACCAAGAGCAACGCAGCGCCGGGAAAACAGGACCGTTCTGTTTGGGTCACTGAGTGTTTGTAAGGGAATCAAGTCAGCTGAGACAGTGTTACCGCATCTCTCTTTTTGTGTCTTTTTTAGGGCTGCACCTGTGGCACAAAGTTCCCGGGCCAGGGGTTGAATCAGAGCTGCAGCTGCCAGCCTGCACCACAGCCCCAGCAACGCGGGATCCAAACCACATCTCTGACCTGCGTCACAGTTCACAGCAACGCCAGATCCTTAGCCCACTGCGCGCAACCAGGGATCTAGCCTGCATCCTCATGGACGCTACTGGGTTCTTAACCCACGGAGCCACAGCGGGAGCTCCGGTGTGACTGTCTGGAGCCACCGGGTGGTGGTGATCCATTCCGATACCGACCGTGACATTCAGGGCTTGGAAGATGCATGCATTCTCCAGGCACAGCTGACGTTTGTGGACCCCCTCACCCCTTTTTCTCTGTCCACAGGACGTGGACGCTTTGCGGGACCCCCGAGTACCTGGCCCCGGAAGTCATCCAGAGCAAGGGCCACGGTAGAGCTGTGGACTGGTGGGCGCTTGGCATCCTGATATTTGAGATGCTCTCGGGGTGAGTAGGGCTTCCTGGGGGACCTGCCGGTACATTCTTCCCCTGATGGCTTGTCCGCGGATGCTCGGTCTCTACACCTGGGCGGGGCAGACACTTGGGGTGGCGATGGGGGTGGACCATTGGGTTTGTTTTCGGAAGAATAAGATGCAGGCTTGAAGGACCAGCAATGCATGGCATCTTAATCCTGCTTCTCCACTGTCCCTGAGTCCTGAGAACATACCATTCATCTTGGAGGATAAATGTCCTAGAAGGTCCCCAGTCCTATGGGGTTAGGACTCTGCTCTCATGACGTCATGTCACCTTAGTTACCTCCAAACAACACCCTCTGCACACACAGCCCCAGTGGGGGTTAGAGCTTCAACACGGGACGTTTGGAGGAACACAGATTCCATCCCCAGCAGCGGTGCTGATGCTGGTGGTGATGGGCTGGTGATGAGGACAGTGTGGGGCGTGAAGGTAACGAGAGGCAGTTCGGGACTTGATGAACCAACAGCAGGCTGGGCGGCGGGGGCGGGGAGAGACTGTTCTTCCCTGAAGCCTCCAACCTGCCTTGGAGATTGGGAGTCAGGTCCCCTGGTCCAGGTATCTGAGAGGCGGACCGTTGGTCAGGGGGTGGGCGGTGTGTGAACTCAAGTGTGGCTTCTGTGAGAGACGGGTTTGCTGCTTCTCTGGCAGAAACGCAGTGCCAGCCTCCCTGTTCTTGGTGGTTGTGGACCTGGGGTTCCTTGTCCTGTGACCTCAAGGCTGTGCGGTCTGAAGGTGTGGCCGGCAGGCAGGAGGTGCCCAGGACCCTCGCATGGGGCCCTTGGACGTGGCCCCTGCTCTCCCTCCCCTCCCTTTGTCCTGCCTTCATTGGCATCTGTGCCCTTTGCTGGGTTAGGGTTAGGGTTAGGGTTAGGGTTAGGGTTAGGGTTCGGGTTCGGGTTCGGGTTAGGGTTAGGGTTTGTCTGTCTGTCCATCTTTCTATCATCTGTACATTTCACTTGTACAGTGTCTTGCAGGCACTCTTGAGTTTGCTCCCCAGTGGAGCAGCAGCTGGAGCCTGTGCCAGACGCCCTTCCAGCTGAGGGCGTCTGGAAGGGTGTCGGTTGCTGCCCTGAGTGTGTGGCCAGCCCGGGGGGATCTGTGCAAACCTCTGTCTGTCTATCAGTCATCTGTCTCTTAGTCGCCCATCATCTGTATCTCTCTATCATCTGCTTGTCTTTCTTCTCTCTGCCTATTTATCTGTCACCTGTATCACCCCTATCTGTCTGTCTGTCTGTCTCTCTGTTTATCTGTTGTATATGATGTGAGCTCTGCAATCTCTTGTCGTCTTGTCAACCGTATCACCTAGTTATCCTATTGTATTTACCTATCGTCTCTATCATTTGTGTTTATCCGTCTTTCACTCTTAGCATCTTTCATCTACCTGTTAACTCTCTGTATCTCTATCTGTTGTCTGTAGACATATTCTACAGACAGTCTATTCTGTGTATCTAACAGCTGTTATCTATTAGGTATTCTGTCTGTATTGATCTCTATTGATATCTGTCATCTGTCCATTTTTCATCTATATCTGTTTATCTATCATTGATAGCTACCTCTCCATGTGTTTGTCTGTCTGTCCATCTTTCTATCATCTGTACATTTCTCTCTCTCTCTCTTTCTCTCTGGTCTTTTGAACTTTCCACACATTTAGCAAATCACATAGACAGAAACTTCTTGACAGACACCCCAGTGCATAGATGGAAATGTCTTGACAGACAGCCCTGCCCATAGATGGAAATTTCTTGACAGACACCCCAGCCCAGAACGTCGCAAGCAAGGCAGAGGGTGGAAATAAGTTCCCTATACAGCCAGCCCACCACCAAGATAGAAAAACTGCCAGTATTTGTGCTCCCTGTGTGGTCAGCGTCCACACGCACGCTGGCCGCCGGTTTTCCGTTCTTACCATCCCTCCCTGACCACTGGAGGGCAGCATTGCCCGCGGAGCGCCGAAGCCCGGTGCTCAGTGATTTTTACAGAATGGGGCTCTTGCGTCCCCTGTGCGGTCTGTGTTATTAGGATGGAATATGATAGGATTCTATTCCCGTTGCGCCTCAGGAGTTCCCGTTGTGGCTCAGAGCTAATGAGCCTGACTAGTATCCATGAGGATGCAGCTTCCATCCCTGGCCTTGCTCAGTGGGTTTAGGTTCCGGCGTGGCCCTGAGCTGTGGTGTAGGTCACGGACATAGCTTGGATCCCGTGTTGCTGTGGCTGTAGTGTCAGCCAGCAGCTCCTGCTCCGATTCGACTCATAGCCTGGGATCCTCCATATGCTGCAGGTGCGGCCCTAAAAAAAAAGAATAAAATAGTGCAGAGTATAATGATAGGGAATATCATTGGTAAATAATGTTAGAATCTAATAAACTCTCAGAACATAACTTTAATAGACTATAATAGAAAATTATTTGAATACAGTAGGGTAGAGTTGAATTAGACTATAGTATTAGGATGTATTAGAATCATTATTAGACTTATTAAGAAACATAATTATTAGGATTCCAATATTTTAATATAACCTAGTTGTCATCTGTTTACCATTAGGATGTACTTTTCTAAAATAGTATATAATCTATTAAAATAGTATTCTTTTTTTTTTTTTTTTTTTTTTTGGTCTTTTTGTCTTTTGTTGTTGTTGTTGTTGCTATTTCTTGGGCCGCTCCTGCGGCATATGGAGGTTCCCAGGCTAGGGGTTGAATCGGAGCTGCAGCCACCAGCCTACGCCAGAGCCACAGCCACGCGGGATCCGAGCCGCGTCTGCAACCTACACCACAGCTCACGGCAACGCCGGATCGTTAACCCACTGAGCAAGGCCAGGGACCGAACCCGCAACCATGGTTCCTAGTCAGATTCGTTAACCACTGCGCCACGACGGGAACTCCCTAAAATAGTATTCTAATTTCTATCAGGATGCAGTCTCTTAAAATAGGTTCTAATTACTATCAGACTATAAGATAGTAAAACAGCATTCTAATTACTGTCGGTATAAGATATTAAAATAGTATTCTAATTTATATGAGGATATAATCTGTTAAAATAGTATTTCTCATGACTGTTGGGATAAAATATAGTAAAGTAGTATTTTCATTACTCTTGGGATAAAACATGTTAAAACAGCATTCTCATTACTATGGAGATAAAACATGTTTAAAATAGTATTCTCTTTACTATCGGGGTAAAACGTTAAAATAATAATAATATTCTTATCGAGATAAAACATATTAGCATTCTCGGAGTTCCCATCGTGGCGCAGTGGTTAACGAATCCGACTAGGAACCATGAGGTTGCGGGTTCGATCCCTGCCCTTGCTCATTGGGTTAAGGATCCAGCATTGCTGTGAGCTGGTGTAGGTTGCAGACCTGGCTCAGATCTTGCGTTGCTGTGGCTCTGGCGTAGGCTGGTGGCTACAGCTCCGATTAGACCCCTAGCCTGGGAACCTCCACATGCCGCGGGAGCGGCCCAAGAAATGGCAAAAAGACAAAAAGACCAAAAAAAAAAAAAATAGCATTCTCATTACTATAGAGAAAAAACATGTTTAAAATAGTATTCTCTTTACTATTGGAGTAAAACGTTAAAATAATATTCCTATTGGGATAAAACATGTTAAAATAGCATTCTCATTTCTATCGTAATGTAATCTATTAAAATTGTATTCTCATTTCTATCAGGATAAAATATAGTAAAATAGTGTTTTCATTACTATCTGGATAAAACATTAAACTAATACTGTCGTTTCTATTGGGATAAAGTCTATTAAAATCGTGTTCTCATTACCATCTAGATGTAATAAATTAAACTAGCACTTCAATTTCTATCAGGATATAATTTATTTAAATAGTATTCTTATTTCTGTCAGGATATAACATTCAAACAGTAATCTCAGTATTAGGATAAGTCATATTAAAATAATACTCTCATTTCTGTCAGGATATAATCTATTATGATGATATGCTCATTTCTATCAAGATAAAATATAAAATAGTATTTTCATTTACAATTGGGATAAAACCTTAAAATAAGATTCTCATTTCTATTGGATATGCTCTATTACCATAGTGTTCTCATTACTATTGAGATATAATTTCTATCAGGTTATAATCCATTAAAGTAGTACTCTGATTACAATTGGGATATAATCTATTAAAATAGTATTCTCATTACTGTCAGGGTAGACACTATTAAGGCAGTGTTCTAATTACTGTTGGGATCGAATATACTAATAATAGAACATTAAAAAGTAGGAAGTTTCTAATAGAAAGTTAGACGATATTTCTAATACTCTAGTAGAATGTTAGGAATTCAAAAGCAGTGAAATCCTGCTGTAACAGCACAGGGAACTATATCTAGTCACTTAGGATGGAGCAGGATGCAGGATAACGTGAGATAAAAGTATGTCTATAGGTATGTGTGACTGGGTCACTTTGGTGTACAGCAGAAAATGGACAGAACACTGTAAACCAGCTATAATGGAAAAGATAGAAATCATTAAAAACAAAGCATGTTAGGAATTTAATAGAAAATAATGTAATTAGAATCTAACCTGTTATTGGGTTCTATTATGAGAGTAAGTGGAGATTAATAATAAAACCATCTCCCCACCCAAAACTCCATACGCCTCCCTGAACCTTGCATTTTGCAGAAGGGAACTCTGTTCATGGCATATTTTTGTTGGCTGCATTTTCAGTTAGAAGCTAGGTTTTCTGGGTGGATATTTGCAGAGCCATCAGTCTGCCCACACTGCACGCCTGTCTGACTCTCAAGTCTGGCCAGCCTCCGCCCTCGCCTGGACCAGCCCCGAGGGTCCTCACGTCTCCTCCAGCTGCACCTGCTCCTGCTGGGGCCACCTTTCCCTGGCAGCTGCTGGAGGGGTCCGGAACGGGCACCATCCAGCCCATGTCCCCCCCCCCGCTCCAGCAGCCCTTGAGTGGAAAGACTCAGAGCTGCTTCTTATTCGAGGCTCTCAAGTGGTCGGTACAAGATCTGCCCACATAGACAGTGACCTGGCTCCTCTCCTGGAATCGTGGTCCTTCCTGCTGACCCTTTGATGTGCCCCTCGCTGCTGGGGTCCCTCTGCCTGCCCGTCTCCTGACAGCATCCTAGGCTGGTCCCTTCTCGTCTGTTGCTCACAGTTCAGAGTCACCTGTACCTTGTCCTAAGAGCCTGCCCCCCCCATTCCCCCTGCTGTCCCCCTGTGCGCATCCGTGCATGCACACACGCACACACACACACACACACACACACACACACAAACACTCTCTCTCTCTCTCTCTCTCTTTCTCTCTGCCCAGCATCCCTTTCTGTTCTGTCTCTAGCACTTACTGGATGTGAAACCATCAGGTTACATGCTTTGATTGCCCACAGGATCACTGGCTGGGCTCACAGCTGCTCTTCTTGCCCCTTTGAACCCAGAAACTTTTGGTGGCTGGTGGGAGGGCGTTACCATAAGGGACGTGGAAGATGGCTCTTTCTTCAGTGTCTCCCGCTTTCCAACCTAGTCCTTCGATTTCCATTTTCTGTTTTTGCAACTGTCTTGTCAAGCTACACAGGCTAGCCGGTCTTATCTGTTTGTTCATTGCTTCAGTGGGTCGTTTAACTCTTTCATGAGAACAAGAGCAGCCGTTTAGTGGGTTCGACCTGGGATGAGGTAGGAAAGCCTATCACAACTGGGCTGTATTTTCGTTGAATGAGAAATGCGTAGGTTGGGTTGAAAATGCATGGCCCATTCCAGAACAAAATGACTCCTGGGCTTGCCCCGGGGTCCCGCAGCTCAGCCTGGGACCTCCACCTGTGTGGGGGAATTGAACCCTCCTTTTAGGGAAGATGGAGCATTTGTCTGCATTCAGAGCCACATCCAGGTGGAATATTAGCTACAGGGCAGGACGTTCTCAAACATTTTGGCCACAGGACCCTTACATTTTTCAGCAGCCATCTATTCTGAAAGTTATTACCATGCTAACAGTTACAAACACTCCTCCGTGTTCGTACGGACGTCAGATTCCTTTCGTCGACGAGGGTTCTATCTGTCAGTGTTTATTACTGCATGTGAAAATCAAAATGAAAATATATATCACCTTACCACAAATAGTAAACTTACAAATGGGGAACGTAAACCAAGTTTTTAATGAAAAAAAGTAAGTATTTCCTGAAATTGGAACATAAACCAAGTTTTTAATGAAAAAAAGTAAGTATTTCCTGAAATTGAAACGCTTCTAGAAGAGCAGTCTTGTTTCACGTTGTCTTTAATCGCTTTCACGTCCAGCTTCATCAAGGGCCACCTAGTTCTCTTCTTTCAGGCTCTGTCTGGCATGATTTGTTGTTTGAGTTGAGGAAGAAAACATTTCGAGGAAGAAAATGCATCTGCTTTCAGATGCATCGTCGGAAGAATGGCATCACTAAGCTCCCCAAAAGGCCTCCAGGGACCCCAGGCTTCCGTGAGACCCCCCTACTTTGAGCATCTCGGCTGCCACACCCGAGGTGCGGTGCCCCCGGGACTCTTGGTCGCAGTACTTTCTGCCCCAACCACCACTTTGTTCTGGTCGCTTTTTCCGAGGATCCCAGAGTGTTGGTTTTATAGGCGTGTCCGAGGATGGGGCTGTTGGAGGGAAACCTCAACACGGAGTGAAATTGGAGCAGCTTCTCCCTTCCTTCTCGTCTCCCTCCCCCAAACCTCTTTCTGCCTTCCCTAGAACCCACTTCCAGCGTACCTGCCTTCCCAGGTCCATCCCCTGATAGGACTGGCTGATAGTTTAGAACCTCATAACGCAAGGACACAAGCACTTTGGCACCTGTTTGGGGACAGTCCAGTTTTTACTGGACGATTTAGGTAGGTCTGA